>NC_051154.1:105574093-105731593 GCF_013339745.2 Dermacentor silvarum | reverse complement strand
GGAAAGGTGGTTCCGGTGCATAAATATGGTGACGTTCATAGCTCCCACAACTACAGACCTATTTTATTAATGTCAGTTCCATGCAAGCTGCTTGAACACATAGTATATTCTAGCCTAATGTCGCATCTCGAATCGAACTGTTTCTTCACACCTAATCTGTATGGTTTTGGCAAACACCACTCCTGCAAAACTCAACTGCTTGCTTTTACCAATTATTTGTTTTCCATTTTGTATTGTTCATCATTTGTGGAATGTATTTTTTTTTAGATTTTGCGAAGGCATTTGTTACTGTGTCACATCAGCTACAAATTTTCAAGCTTAGTAAACTAAATCTTGATACTAATCTGATGAAGTGGATCGAGTGCTTTTTGCAGGGCCGCACCCAGTACGTTATAATTAATGAATGTGACTCTCCTGTATGCCCCCATAACACCCGGAGTTCCCCAAGGCTCCGTACTAGGTTCTCTGCTTTTCCTAATTTAGATTAACGACCTTCCTGATTCCACTGACTCACAAATTAGACCCTGCGCTGATGATTGTGTATTATATAGACAAATATCTAAACCTTCTGGTGCAGTCACTCTTTAATTTGATTTGGATAACATCTCCACTTGGTGTCACACCTGGTCTATGAAACGAAATATTGGTAAGTGCAAAGCAATGAGAATAACGCGTACGCCTAACCAGTCTTCATGCACCTACTTCCTTAACAACTCTCATTTAACTTCAGTCTGTGATTGTAAGTATCCTGGCGTATACATTACTGCCAACCTATCATAGAAAACGCACGTTGAACATATAACTAACAATGCTAACCGAACACTTAGTTTTCTTCGCCGTAATTTTTCCCAGGCTCCTGTGTCCATAAAACTACTTCTATATAAGACTCTTGTGCGCCCGAAAGTAGAGTATGCCTCTTTCGTTTGGTATCCCCACACCAAATCACTCATACACGTCCTCGAATCCATCCAATATTGCCGTGTTCGTTTTATACGTTCTAATTATTCTCGTTCAGCCTGTGTAACGTCCTATGAAGAAAACATTAGATCTTCCTGACCTTTCCTTAAGCCGTCGTATTTCCTGTTTACGCCTCTTTCACAAAAATATTTCACCTATGAAACTCTAAAGCAATCCCTTTTGAGTATGCCTCTTTCGTTTGGTATCCCCACACCAAATCACTCATACACGTCCTCGAATCCATCCAATATTGCCGTGTTCGTTTTATACGTTCTAATTATTCTCGTTCAGCCTGTGTAACGTCTATGAAGAAAACATTAGATCTTCCTGACCTTTCCTTAAGCCGTCGTATTTCCTGTTTACGCCTCTTTCACAAAATATATTTCACCTATGAAACTCTAAAGCAATCCCTTTTTATGCTTGTACAGGCAACCGTGCTGTTGCGAAGTTTCTTGCTGGTTTGTACAATTTTCTGAATCCGTGGTGAGAAAATTTGCTTCAGACGAGCGGAAATCTAACCAAAGCGTGTGAAACCATCGAACTACCAAGAAAATTCAACGCAAAAAAGTTTGGGCTAGTTCGTGATAACTGAAGCAGAAGGTGCAGTTGTCACTCAAAAGAATTCCTGTGCCGCTTGAGATACGCTTTTTCTTTTGCATGCAAGGCCAGTAAAGGCGTATACTCACACATTTATCAGCTTCGATCGTTGCTAATGCACACGGCCTTGAAGCTTTCGGTAGCTTGCTGCGTCGCAAAGCTGCGCAGGACACGGAGGCCCTGAAAGTCAGGCATGCACGAGCACCGCCAGCAGTGGTCTGCCAAATTTCCGTTCAGTTCGAAACATCCGTTCGGCCATGGCCATATAGTGTGGTATCGCCGTGGCAGAGTCGCCGGCCTCGCGATGTCGTTACTCTGTAAAATGCGCCCGAGGATCGTTGTTCGGTTCTTCTGCCGGCGTCTGACACTACTACGTCGTCGCTGTTTCATGGTAAGGTTGCAAGAAGTTCTTTTGCACGTTGTTAAATACGTATTCTCTTCGTATTTAGTTGGGTCACTGTTAGCCGCATGAACGAGTGACGGAGGGGGGCATGGCGGCCTTGAAGCCATAAACAGCTGCTGCCCATTAGTAACGTTCAATTTAATCTTGCATTTCTTTTTAATCATGCGCAGAAATGAGTGGTGATGCCACCGATAACAGCGATAACGGTGACGCGGCAGCGTCCGAGCTGCGAGGCACGTTCGAAACAATGACGAAGTTCGAAAGGAAAATGAAATGGCCTATGAACACATGCCATCCGGTGCAGAGGGCTTTATGCTCATTTATTCAAGAATGTTGCGCGCAGCGGCTTCTGAAAAAGTATGGTGCACCAGTTTTGCAAAAGGAATGTGGCTATTTCTAAAGCCGTACACGTGCAATATTTGCAGTGTGGCAATAATTCGCGCTCCCTCAACCTCTGTACTATGATATGTGCGCTCGAGCGTTAACGGTTTCACATTGGGCTGATGATACATGTTTTCATGTTTTAATTTGGTATGGAGTCCTTATCATAGAAAGTTTCTTGTTTCTTAGCATTTATAACAGTGCTTCCTTGACAGCCATTCTTTTTGATGACATGCATTAATACCAGAGACAGTCACTGTGTTAGATAAAAAAAATGCATTACACGAAGGGAACGTAGCATCTACATTCAAAAGCTTTGAAGGCTCCATTATTGCTTACCTTCTGCCTCTGTCATTCCACGTATTGCAGGAATCTCCACTATTCCTTCCTCAAAATACACTCTACAGCCAAAAGACATCATGCTTATTCAAGGGCACATTTCCAAGTATCAGAAGACGATTGCAAGGCTTCGAAGACAGCAGGTGAAAACCCCCAGCACAATCGAAGTGCCTAATTGGCTGAGATGCCAATTTCTTGCAGCTGTTTAATGAGGGACTCACTGGATTGCACTTTAAAGACGATGTTGATGCGTGCCCAATTGCTTATGCAGCCATTTTATTTTGGCACGCAACCATTCACATATGCTTCCTTAATTCACCCTCCTTCATAGAAGTACAAGAAACAGCTTCATATTTATTGCTTCTAAATCAATCGCGTTTTGAGTAAGTTAATTGCTGGCTTGTTTGTGTAGGTTTCTTTTTTTTCATTATCTGTATACTTTCGACACGTCTTGTGTGTGTGTTGTGCTTCTGTAATGCTTATTGCCATCACGCCATTCATTTCCGAGTACTCTCCATTACTTGCATTTCACACTTTCTTCCCGTTTTCATGTGTCTGCCACTTTTCTCACAATCTTGCTGCAATAAATTCTTGTCTGCTATTTTAGTGTTCTTGGCTGTCTAGCAAGCTGATTGATATTGAAGGAACATGACACATTTATTTACGATACTCCTTTTGGTGTGAAATATTAGAAGCACAATATCGCAAACGACAAAGTTGTACTTTCTCATTAACAGTTGGCATGATTGTTGCGCTAAGTTGGAGCTTAAAACATAACCAATATGAATTTAAATAAAACTAACATAAAGTGAAACAACAGCTTTTTGCACTTGTCGTCGCAACATATAAACAGCAGCGCAAGCGCCTGCATGAAATCACTCGATGCATGCAACCTTACTGGTCACACAAAAAAAAAAAAAAAGAAAAAAAAAATCGTGAGCCATTCCATTCTGTGAAGGTGGATGAGCAGCGAAGCTGTTTAGCGTACGACACAGAGGTAACACAGAATTTTTAACAAAGGTATGGACATATTTATTGTCCTGATCGGTGGTCATCGTGACGACAAGTACGCCCACACATTCGCGTATCACCTCTGTTATTAAACCTGTCCGTCACGTAAGACGGACATACCCCCTTAAGCAATGGCTCATACCCCCGTGAACGCGGCCTCCCCATTACGACGACAGAAGACAAGCGAAATTCTACGCTGGAATGATGAGCGGCAACGGAGCCAGCTGTGGAAGACGACGATGACGACGACGAACGCGTGAGCAGTAGCACGAGCGCGTTCGCGCGGTTGCGCAGAGGGACTTCATCCCTTTCCCCTTGGTCGCCCGCACACTGTGTTACGCACTACGTCATGCATTCACAGACACACACCGTTTTAGACACAGGCGGCCGTTAAACCGAGCTCCAATGCGAGCTGCGATATGCGTTTGCTTTTGTTGTTGGCTCTTTCACTCTCACTTTTTATGGGAGAGTTTTTTTCCGCGCGGACGCCATAAAATCCAGGATCCTAGTCAGAGACAGCGTCGCTGTAACAAAAAAGAAAAAAAAAGAAAAAAGAGAAATCAATGAAATCACGGCCTCCGAGATTCATCGGCGTGCGGCGGCCATCTTGGATTCTGGTGCGTTTCGCCGATTCCGCAAGGTGCGCTGAGAGCCAAAGTCGGCCGCAGGGGCTTACGGGAGTGTCCACTCTTTATGTTTACTATATTACTCTATGCGTAAGGCATAACCACAGGCCGCGCCTTTTTCGATTCAGGTTGATTGTGGCTTATCTGGCTCCCTGAAATCACTTCTTTAATCAGGCTTCCTGCAATAGAAGCCAACAATTCCCCGGAAAAGCCAGCATTGCGCAGGCGTAACACTTGGAGCTGACGGCTGCCCGCAACCTGATGGTCACAATATCGAGAGCAGCGTGCATGCAGTTTTTTTGCAATACTCCTTTTCACAATCTAGCGCCCGTATAGTCTATATGTCTCTTCTTTGTGTTCGCGTTCCTTAGTGCTTGTTGTGATGTCCATGTTCAGTTATCAAGAAAAGCAGACTTTTGTTGGTTGCGCATAGCGTCGTGCCTTTCCATATTAAAGAAGAGGGCACACACTAAACGACGCTTCGCGGTGCCTTCCTATCAGTGGAAGGCATTTTATGCCTCATTTTATACCTTTGTTCCTTTTTTTTCTAACTTTTTTTTTTTTTTTTGAGGAAGGTGAGATTTTCTAGTTTATAGAGATCGGGGGAGGAAGGACGCTTATATAGCAGGGCGTAACGCAACGCAGAAAACTGGCCTAGCCAATGCATAAGCACCACAGTACGTTGGTGTTGTCATTATGCTTTTGCGGTGTGAGAGGTATACGAATATTCAGGTATACGAAAGTAGATAAAAATAAACAAATATGGGGTTTAACGTCCCGAAATGTCGCGCTGCTTTAAATTATATTCAAGATGAACCAACTCGCCCAAATCAAGTTGTTGCTGCTAGGCAGTGGGTTATGGCGGACGCCGTAGAGGAGGCGGATCCGGACTGATATTAACCACCGGGGGTTCTCCAACATGTGCCCACAGCAGGCACACGAGCGTTTTTGCATTCCGCCCCCACTGGAGTGCAGCCGCCGCGGTCAGGAGTCGAACCCGCGACCTCATGTTCCGCAACGCAATAGACACTAAGCCCCCGCCCCGCGGTGGGGGAGATAAGGGTTTCGTTGAGCAATGATGGTAACAATTACTACTTTAACATTTACTTTCACCTAAATTGTACTCCTGTCTCTTTTCTGTTTGCTTTGCATGAATCGTTGTTGCGATGGGATAGACAGCTGACGTACCTCCCGCACACCGATCGTATGTCCGCTATAAGCGCTAAGATGTCACTTAAAGCTCGCGAGGTAACGTGCAACATTAATCTCTCATACACGTGCTAGGCACTACGGGTGTTTTCGTGATACCATCGAGGGCTCTCCTTGGGCACTCTATAAGCCGCGCCGAGCCCAAGACATAATTATAATACAAATGCAAACGTCGTAGAAGGAATAAAGTGAGGGAAAATCGATATCAATGAAGCGCTTTGGCTTCGAACAAAGGTCTTGCATCGCAGCCCCATCTCGCTGCTATAGGTATACCGGTTGCCGGAAGGGTGAATCGATGTCGATCGCCCCACGTTCGACCGCGAAGTCTTCCCTGCTTGCGCGCTTCGTTTGTTTCCTTTCCCTCTCTCGCGCGCCCGGAGGAATCCACCGGAGTACCCAAGGGAGCCGCGGAGGAATGCGGCGATGCTATCGCGAACATGAATGTCGACTAATTGGCCATCGACGCAGCATCATCACCCGTTCGCCGGAACCCCGGAGGTCAAGGCGAACCCTTGTTTGGTCGGAGCCAAGGACGTTCGCGCGCGCGCGCGCGCGCTCAGTTCCTGGTGGAAGGCAGAAAAAAAGCGCGCCGCCCTTTAGCACCTCGCGGAGCGGCTGGCGCTTTTTTGTTCGCGCCGTTATAGGCGAACTGGCCAAGCTGAATGGGCCCGCAATAAACGCCGGGTCACCGTTACTAACCGGTCGGTGGCGGTGAGGGAGAAAGAAATCCGCGCGCTGCTCCGCAGATGGTGCCCGCCTGGAGGCCTGCCAGCACAATTCCGTCCGCCAGCGGCTCGGCCGCTGATGCGTTTAGCGCGCGCGCCGCCGGCATCCCCGGGTGGGGACATAACATCCGAGAAGTGCGCGTGGAATTGAACCAGCTCGACTAGAATAAGCAATTGGCCTTAACGCGGTCCCTTCAACGACTCTCCCGTTGAACTTCATTTGAGGCTATAGTTACGGCATATTGACAAATATTCATGCTGCATACTCTTTCGGAATAAGGACGAACGTGTATACATTGCCAAGAGCGTAGTTGTGTTGCTCGTAATGCGTATTCTCGTCCTTCCCATGTAATCCCCTGTCGTTAATTCTGCAACAGCGCTTCTCCCTCCCTACGAAAGCTCACTCGCGGCAGATACAGAAGTGTCATCTATAGGCCACATTTAGGCTTTATTGCGTATGGTACAGTCGCCCGTATAGATATACGTTTATCCGAAAATTTCCTTTACCAAACATCACTTCATCAAAGTGAGTGTAGTATTTCGCAAAGAACTTGACTAAACATGGACTCATGATCAAATAAAAAAAAATTGAGTGCTACAAAGCACCTTCATAGACAGGCGGTGTTTCGTTGTTACTCTGCTTTATGTAGTATACCAAGTGCGAAATTTATTTATTTATTTATTTATTTATTTATTTATTTATTTATTTATTTATTTATTAATTTGCAGTACCCTCAGGGTATAATTAAATTACAGAGGGGAGGGGCATACATAGCAAAATAGAACAGAAAAAACAGCAGAAAAAGAAGAAAAATGAGCGCAGCTTGCACTAGTGGTGCAAGGCTGGAGCAAACAGCAGAGCTTGTGATCGACCAAGCTACAGCCAGGGTCGCTATCCCGACGATGATGGATACTCAAACGCAGAATCTCGCGTTCTCGAAACTCGGGATCTTCGACTCGACGACGCCTCTTCTCGGCTGCAGCTTCGGCATGGTATTCCGGATCGGCTCGCCGCCGACGCGCAGATTCTCGCCTGAGCGCACGACGCGCTTCAAGACGCGGCCTGGCGAAGCGTTGACAGGTCTAGGCGAAGCGAGGCACATGTTGTTGCTAGGCGACGTGAAGTGACCTCATGGCTAGACGGAGCAGGTGCGGGGTCGTAGCAGCTCAGCGCGGCGGTGCAGAGCGGCGGCGAAGCGACGCGCAGCTGTGCCAAGTGGTTGTTAGGCAACGCGCGGCGATGTCATCGCCAGGCGCAGTTTCTGGTCTACCTCCGGCCTAAACAGCTCCGCTGTTAAAAGCACAATATTTAATAGATTACACATTTCAAGGAGAGTAGTGCACACAAGAAATAACTAATCGTACAGTATATTTACAGCAGGGTCAGTCCGCGCGAAACGTCGCAGACCCTAAAAGCGACCATCGTTCATTTTCTTGAAAAGAATTGAGCTAGATGGCTATTGTGTGAATAAGGTTTCACCTAAGTATTTTCGTCAAAAAAAAAAAAAGATTTTTGACCACGTGAGCGCTCCTTGAAGTTTCCGCAATGAAGCGAAGAGCATTCTAGGGGAATCCTGCTTTCATATAATGTGACAACTGAATGCATTTTAGATTTTTTCGCGTTTATTTGGCTCATAAAAAAGCAATAAATGTTGCGTTTTCAGAAAGTTTTTCGCATAAACTGCGCAAAATTTTCGCCTACTATATTTTTTCTCCCTTTTCGCCTGTTGCTCTATAGTGTATGCTAAACATAATTAGCAATTCTTAAGGTATATATTTTTTTAGCAAAACCTCTCAAAAGTTGGCAAAAATTGATTTTTTGCAGGATTGAGGCCACATTTAAGCCTTAAGGCCCTCCAGATAAAAATATGTCAGATAGCTCAATATACGCACCGACATCTTAGCTTGTGATTTAGAAATTTTTATTCGAATAAATTTTGTTTGAAGGGAGCAATCAATAGCTAATCGACAATCGGTCAATAATCAATAAATTCCGGAAAATGCTGGGGATAACTGTGTAGTGCTTCGCCTAGACCAAATACGTGGCCAATACCTTGCGATATCTAATCGATAGCCAAACTATAGCTAATCGATAATCAATCAATAACCAATAAATTCCGGAAAATGCTGGGGATGACTTAGCAGTGCTTAGCCTAGCGGCCCTAGCCCGCATTTTCTGTTCGCATATTACGGACTAACGCTCGGCTTAAACAGCTCCGCTGTTAATATGTATGATAAAGGAAGCTGAGCACTTAATTGGTTGCGCTTAGCTGCGAAGAGAAATACGAATGCAAGCATCCTTTAAGAATTTTAAACTGCAGTAAGACGTGGGTCACATGGGTTGTCTGTTCACCTCCCAATACTTGGCGAAATCGCCAATGTCGTACTGAGCCTCGGTTATAAGGATGGTGATCATATTGATTGATAGAATAGATAGTCAAGAAAGAGAGGCGTTGAATCCAAGTCAGACACGGGGAGATTAGTGACTTCCCTGTGCTTCAAGAATCTGGAAAAGTGTCTACCTGATTGATTTGATTTTTGGGCATTGCGTTATTCGTCTCGACAACTATATTGTTTCTGCCGTATGCATAAAAGTGCATGAATGAGCGTGATATTACTGCCAAATATTTTCTGTACTAGCCTGTAAAGCATCTTCATGCAATTAATTGATCGCAGTCGTACTCATGATTTTTTTTCTAGAAGAAACAGGGCGAATGGCAACGAAAGACGACGGAACAATACGCGAACGCGAGCATTGTTTCTGTATAGCCCTCCATCGTTCTTTATGCAGTATAGATTCGACGCTAAGTTCTACACTGAAAGGGAGAAAAAAGACTGGGCAACAAGGCCCTAGACAACTCGCCCCACTGTTAATTTCGCCTGGCTTTCCGCCCGCAAACATAGAATTCGATTTTAGTCGCTCAAACTAAACTGCGCATATACTGTACGCGATACGCATCTCTTGATGGTTCGCAGATTCCCCAGCACATGGTACGTAGCTGACTCGAAAGTGTCAGATTGGTTGTAGTCAGACGGAAGAGGCCTCCCAGACAGGATGACAAACAGTTCCGGTGACAACGTCTGGAGAAGAATCTCTGCCAGTTTCTGAGGGCGCGTATGTTTTCCTCGTTCCTCGATTTGGCTCGTCGCGCCAGCACGCGCAGAGGGCAGATTCAAACTACACGCGCGCGCGGCGTTTCGCTCCCCTTTGGTCGCAGGGTCGCGCTGCCCGCCTGCGCGAAGCATATCTCGCTTGCGTGCCCTCGGCTTAAAAATGGCAACGGCTTTCAAATGATGTCGTTTAGCTGTTTGTTCTTCTCCGCTTATAAGCGCACGACGCAAATGGGTAGCCACCTACGGAGCACACCGGCGGCTTCCGAACGAATTGAAGAGCCGGGGCGAAAGGTCAGGGTTTCGCCCGGTGACGTTTTCCGGGTGGCGGCATCACTCGCCTTCGGCCTGCGTGAGGTGAAACACAAAAGAAAAGGGCAACAGAATGACGGCGACCAGCGCGCCGGCACGTTTGACAGAAGTGCAAACGTTCCAGAACCTCCACCGCCGGGATGCGCCGATGATCCGTGACGAAAGGGTAGTGCTCGGAATAGGCGTCGGAGTGGCCTCTGTCACGCACGCGGGGCTTGCGCGCCCTGCTCCAGGCACTGCCCTGCCGTTGCTCTTCGGCAATGCGAGCACCAGAGGCCGCACCACACGGCGGGGTCCCCCCTCGCACCAGGTAGGGCACACGCAGACCGCGCGGCGAGAGAAAGTGATTTATAATTCCGCAGACGCGCTACTCTGGGACGCTAGACTTGACCAGGTCTTTGTGGTACGAGGCACACAGTATGAAACGCATGTCTGAATGTGTGACGCAGCTGGCTACAGTCTGTGATACCCGGTTTGTTGGCACAGTCGAACTGTGCCCCAAAGTAGCTTTCTTCTTTTAATGCGTTAGCATCAGGAGTGTCAAAGTTTAAAAAAGCGTATGCGTGTGAAGTGTGGAAAACCGGTCACGTGGTATAGGTAGAGAGGGGGTGGGTTAGCTTATAAGGGCTTGTATGTGTGTGTGTGTGTGTGTGTGTGTGTGTGTGTGTGTGTGTGTGTGTGTGCGTGTGTGTGTGTGTGTGTGTGTGCGTGCGTGTGTGCGTGTGCGTGCGTGCGTGCGCATTTCTTCCATTTACTGCTAGATCGCCACTGAGTTTTAACCTTTTTTCTTGTTCTACTGCCTTCCCCATCAGATTAAGGACGTGATTGAATATATTTTGCTAGAAAGCTGAGGAAAACTCTGAACCTCAATGTCTCCAAAGCAACCCATGTAAAACAGAACATCAGAACAGAACTCAGCATGGTTATGACCCAAGACGGAACTAACTTTTCAAGAGAAACCAGAATACCCGTTGCATTATTATTATCTATAGAATACAGGCGCGCATAAACGCTGACCTACACTTCAGTTCCAGTTTCCGCGTAAGTCTGCATTAAATGGTTGCAATGCTACCACTGTCATTGCGTTCTCTCTTGCCTTTTTCCTATTCTTGAATCATCACTGACGTAAAAATACCTTGATGGTTCATCTTCGTTTTTTTTTATGATCGAAACCAACCAACCAACTAACCAACCAACCGACCAACCAACCAACGGACCGACCAACCAACGGACCGACCGACCGACAGAAGGAACTGGTCGGAAAGCACGCGGCGGCCGTTATGTTCGGCCTTTTCTTGACACGTGATAGAAACGTTGAGGCAAGTGTGCTCTTGCGAGATTTAATTGCATGAAAACTAAGGGAATTATCACTCGGGAACGAAAAAATTAGCGGAAAATAAATACAGAGCGTTCTCAAAGAGATCTTACAGTCAACAGTTCTTACGCACTGTGGGTCACGTGCTTAACCGGCAGTCATAAAATCACTGTAGGTGCACTGTAACGGCACAGAACCTTTTTTTCGGCGCTGTGTTTTATTTTGCTTGTGCTGCTGGCACAAATGAGGGACGAAAGAAATGATAGTCTAAACAACATTTTTTTTATTTTTTTTTACAGTCATCCTAACTATGAATGAATGTATGAATGAATGCCGTATGACAGACGTCACCAGCCTTGTGTGCACAATAGCTGTGCAATAGTCGCCCCCTTTATAATTAAAGAAAGGTGGATGGCGGGCTCTGCATATTCATTTATTGAAAATAATGCAAAACCCCTCCCCTACCGGGAACAGGGGGGGGGGGGGAGGGGGGGCACGCGAAGCTTGTCCTGTGAAGCCGTAAACCAATCCCTTGTGAAATGTTGGGTTGGGGTGGGTCAAGGGTTGGGCATTTGGTCAGTTGTCGTTCCGCTTCTGCTTATCGAACTTCTTCATCGGCCCGGCGTTGGCGTTTTGCTTCTGCTTCAGCTTGTCGAACCCCTTCATCGGTCCGGCGTTGGCGTTTCGCTTCTGCTTCGGCTTGTCGAACTTGTTCATCGGTGCGGCGTTGTCGTTTCGCTTCCGCTTGCCGAAACTTGGGATTACTTCGGCGAGCTCGCGCACGTTCATGGGCCCGCTCCCGTTGCTGAATTCTTTGGAGGCTGCCTCTTATTCGGCGGAGTGGACCAAGCGCGGCCTACCCACAGCGCAGCCGGCCTTGTACTGGCGAGAAACGGTGCACGCGGAGGCGCCAGCTGTGGGTGAGGAGGGTTTCCGGCCGCCAGCTGTGGTGAGGAAGAGAACCTGTCAAGCGCCGGCGCGCAACTGTGGAGTTTTCGCGTACGACGACAGCCACATCGACGGCGACACGAGTCAGGCAATACAAGCTTCGCTTGAAAACGGCGCGCGCGGACCGGGTGAGGAGGAGAACCTGCCAAGAAATTGTGGGTGAGGAGGGTTTCCGGCCGCCAGCTGCCAGTGAGGAGGACTTGGTTTTTCGCGTACGACGACAGCCACACCGACGACGCGAGTCGGGCAATACAAGCTTCGCTTGAAAAAGTTTTCTGATGTCTTACAAGAAAGCGCGTGTAATCATACGGTCACGCAAAGTTCCGAGGAACTGAAAGGCCCTCCTGAAAGGCCCTACAAGCGGCTGTTATATAAGGGGTGTAAACAGAGAAGATGAGTGAACTTTTTGCCACGTGGCGTCAGTTACAAAGATGACCAGACATGTTTTCAGAAAACGGTAATGGACAGGCGATGGCGACGATATCGTCTGAAAGACCGTTCCAATTTGTGGGAGCATGGAGGGAATGATGCACAAAAAGTAACAGTTCCATACCTGCCAACCTGCGAATTTTCAATTCGTAAAATCCCGCGGACACTAAAACCGAGGGGGGGGGGGGGGTGGCATAGGTCGCATTTCTTTTAAAGCTTTCCCTGAGCACACACCCTTTTCAGGGATACACATTTTACATATCCCCTTTAATAACAATGGTTTACCTTTAGGCGTAGCACACAAGCAGCAACAAACAGGGCACAGCAAATACTGTCAAGCAACACTTTGATTTTACATAGAAATAGTTTTAGGCGCAAAATAAGACGCGGACAAAGGATGGACACGCACAGGCGCACACTCACAACTGATTTTTATTTTTTCCCGTGGCGTCGCTTCATATACCATCAGGCATGCGCACAAGACTATAAACAAATGAGTTTACATGGGATTAGTACGAAGCTTAATCACATCCTATCTGCAGCAAGAAAATTACTCATTCTCGCAAAGAGACAACGACGAAACGCTCATACACTGATCTCTAAATTTTCTTATATACGTAGCCTCTGCTAATTCCCGTGCCACCGTATCTCTAATTTCCGTAGTATGCATGTGTTTACCAGCAAAGGTTCACACGTGCACACTAGAGCACTGAACGGGCCTGATTTTTCGGTCGGGCCCGGGCGTTCATTACTAAGATTAGCAAGGGCCCGCGTGGGCATGACCAAGGCCGGCCTGTAAATAAAAAAATATATCTTTTTTTTTACGTACAGATTGTATCGTACGTATCAGCCTCACCTTCTCGAGGTCTAATCAGCTGTAGTGTATAAGCAATCAAAGACCGAAATCTTATAGTTTCTCCCATGGGAACATCAGTATCAGTGCCTGTGCTGTTAATTTTTTGCTGGTGCGTATGCATTTACCTTGATCGTACGATTTGGTCCTATGAGGTCATTCAGCATGCAAATATATATATATATATATATATATATATATATATATATATATATATATATAAACAGGTGAATTCACGAGCATACAACATGAAATAAACACACAAGTAGAAAGAGACACCCCTTGCGTTATAGCGCTAAATTAATCATAGTATCGAGAGTGGTAATAAAGCAATCACAAAAGCGGCAACAGTGAAATGATTTGAAGAGTGGTTTTTTGTATAGTTTATTTTTCCTGACGCGGAAACAATGTTTGTTCTTGCGGGAAAAAATTAGAACATCTGTTTTCCTATTTTCTGTGCTAAGGTATACTAAGAGGCAGCTCTTTGCACGTGTCACTTCAGCTTGGCCAGAATGCCTTGAACCATGCAATGCACAACGTTCGCGTGTGCTCGAAGGCCCGACTTAGTCCCTTTAATGAGCGGGCCCAAGTCCGGCCCGGGCCCATGACTTAAAGCCCGAGCCCAGGCCGGGCCCGCTGCTTCAATCCCAGGCGCGGCCCGAGCCCGCCGAAAAACGCTTCGGACGGCCCGGGCCCGTGCAGTGCTCTAGTGCACACTTTGCAATGATAAGGCAAATGCGAGCCTGTCCCATTTATGTGTCTTTAGATCATAGTGTATTTTTCAGCGACATTGGTGCTGCCGAGGTCGCCTGCTTCAGGAACTTGTCTGTACAAACTTGCTGGAAGAAATTACCGCTCTTCCATCCGTTCACCATCATAAGACCTTCAAGGGAAGTTTCAAGGACCGACGAGCGAAACGTTTTCGCTAGGTGATGCTTCAAGAAACCCAGTATTTAGTTTGTTGTTAAAATTTGGTTAGTGACGTGCGCATTCCATGTCAAGTTATTAGTCAGTGTGACGCTTATGTAGGTATTTGAACGATGCGACCGTTTCTAGGAGCTGGTCAGCAATGTTATAGGTAAAAATAAGGAGTTGTTTACTGCGGCTAACTTGAATAATCTTAAAGTTAGATGTATGAAGAATCCTTAGGCACTGGTCACACTATTCTTGAACGAGGTTAAAATCATGTTGGAGGGTAGTTTGGTCGGATATATAAGTGACTTAGTGGTACATTGCGCAAATCGTCTGAAAATACGTGGATTCTGTAATGTACCTGTAAAGGCAAATTGCCTATATACCTAGTGTTCGTTTTTATGCGGGACACTCTTTTTTTATAAAGAAACTATCTAGGCATCTGCTGTCTTTACTGATAGGCTTCGTTAATAGACTGACATTGGTGGCACGAAAAATTTCAGCGATAGTTTAGATAATTAACTAAAACATGCCAATCAACTTTTTCATCACTAACTAGAGCACATGTTGTAATTGGTAAATTGAAGCCGAGGAGTTGTGATGTCACGTCACCTTAGCAGAAATTATAGACTAGCACCACTTTCGAGATATCCGACCTTAAAATCTGCTAAAATATGCCTCGGCATTCCAGTTAAGATCATCCCGCACTATTTGAGGCACGCTGTTAGGAAACTGTTAACTGGAATGCCCATGTATTTCGTAGTGAATTTTAAGGTCGCATTTCTCGAAAGTGGTGCTAGTTAAAGGATTTCTGCTAGGCAGACATGACTTCACTACTACTCGACTGCAATAATGCTATTACAACGTGAGTCATAAAATAATAATAAAGGCTAAATTGCATATTTTAGTTCATTAGTGAAATTATTTGTTAAAATTTTCGTGATGCTAATGTTCGCCTAGCAATAATAAACGATAAATCATTAATATCTGTGCCTCGATCTGTAGCCTTCAGATAAATTTTCCTTTCGATTAAATCTAGTCTCATCAAGCCTCCTGGTAATTTATAAGACAAAGCGTCCAGGACACACGGCGACAGTGCTTAATGAGACAAAAATTACCGTAACTGCCACTTGTCGCTCGTGATACTCCGGCCTCCTTATCTGCAGACGCGTGGCAGTCATGCTTCCATGCTTTTACAGATGCGAGCCCTAGCGCTTACCCACCATCATTGTCGTCACTTATCGCGACAGGTGGTATTATGAGGGGTTTGCTGACATCTAAACGGACTTCTTTTGACACTCATATTTACAGGCATGGAAGTAAACAACCTAGCTCATGATTTGAATGTTACCTTTTTTGACAGAAATCTGTCTGAGTGAGTGAAACTCAAGAGGGTGAGAACTTTGCCAGCCAAGCTTGGAAAAAAAATAAAGGCCCTTCAGTTCGACGCTGAATTGGTCTTTTGTACAGCGGTGACTTCAGAATTGCCTGGAATGGATTCTTTCCTTTCTATGAACAATAGTGCTGGCAGTGAAGATTGGGGGCGGGGGAAGGAGTTACAGGGATGCTCTACCCCTCCTACTGTCTACCGAATGGACACTTCTGCAGAAATTATGATTCGACAGCACAGCAGTGCAGTGGCTTGAAAGTAGCCGTTGCTTCTGCACTCTCACCCCATCGTCCAACGAGCACTTCTGACGCGCATGTCTGACATTGCACTTATTGAGACCGAGCTCTTGTGTTGAGCGTGCACGAGCTCTCTTCTTCCTTGATGATATATGTTTCCAAAAATTATAATTCCCCACTACGAAGCTATCTTTGCTATTGCTTTTATTTTTTTATTTTTTCCCTCACCGCATTTCGCCTTTTGGTAGAACAGCGGAAGCTTCTTCCGTCGCTGCGCAAACAGATGGCGCGGTATAAATCGCCGTGAAAACGTTTGTCACGCTCCGCGACCGATATCGCGACGAGGTGGGAGGGCTGCACGGGCCGACGCCCTGCGACGTGTGGGCCCCGTTGAGCCGCAGGCGAAGTTGCCGCGGGCTAGTAACGATCACGAAGCGCCGCAGCCTCTGGCCGAACCGCGTTTGCACTGCAGGCTGCGCGTCCCGGACCACTTCCGGGGTCAGGCCGACAGTTTTGCAGCGACGACCGGGCACGACTAGCGGCGTCGAGCGCGCTGCCGAGAAGTCCGTTTCCGGTACAGCCGGCACTCTCCTTTCACGACCCAACGCCGGGGAGCGCCCAGGGAGACCCCGAAACAACCGCGGCCGTCCATCCCAGGCGCACATTATGGAACAAAGCCTCTGCAAACAGAGAGAAAGAGCTCTTGTACAGTCCCGGCAGTGTCTCTTGGCGATGCATTTTCGGAACGGTGCTAGTTGTCGTCAAGGAGTGTCATGAGGTAGATCACCACGCTTCGAGCCTGTAGGAACGGCGCAGGTCACTTGGGCCGCGTGCCGGATTGTTTTCGTCCCTTGTCCCTCCCAAGAGGCCTCGGTGATCTCCCTTCAGAGTTTTCTAGCTTTGTACTGATTTCGGCACTTTCTTTCCTACAGATTTGTGCCAGGTCTAAATCTCGCTGGGAGACGGCGGAAAAGGGCCTGTATGAAAACGATACAGTATTCAAGCTAGAGCACGCACAGCGTGCTACGGCGGCTGTTCGTAATGAGATAGCGTAACGTAAAGAGACGGGGCTATTTGACTAACCGGACGCCCACGCATTAATGAGACCCCATCGAGGGTATCCCGTGGTATTAATGCCTCGTGAGCAGGTCCGGGATGTAAATTTCTGAATTAATCTCTCACGATTTGATCATCTGCAGAGCGTAAGGCGTCGCATGTGGCCTGAAAAAAAACCTTACGAATAAACAGTAGTGACCATGTCGTGCCAGGAGCATGTGTGCCAAAATGATATAATGAGGTCGAAATGCAACAGTTTGGGTTCAGCTTCGCGGTAAACCACGACCAGTTTTTCTTTTCTTTTCGGCGGTGAGGGGGAGGAAGGGTAGGGGTGAGTTCGGATGTATCTGGATCCCGGGATGGCGTGTTACATAACAGTGGTCAGTACGTCATGCGCATAGCGTACAAGTCATTTTGGAGGAAATCTGTGACCACAGCAGCCCTGAACACCTTTCCGCACTCGAGGCGTGTGCGACCTTTGAGATCCAGATTACAAATGAAGTCCTTTAAGCGCTGACAGGGTGATGAAAAACCCAGTAGTAAAAAACGTGACGGTCGTCACAATGAAAAGGAAAAAAGAAAAGAAACAGTTCATCTTTCCTGACGTCTGTGTACTATTGTTACGTTACATGTTCTGGAGCATGGCGTCGGGGGAAACGTCTTTCCGGATGGCTTCAATTTCTTTTCGAGGAAGGACGTGCGGCTTCAAAGGCCGCCCATCACCATTGTTACATGGCCGGGAAGCCACGGCTGCCAAGCTTCAGAATGGTCGTCGCTAATCGTGACTCCGTTGACGCAACGCTCGCTCGTTCACATGCCGACACGGCAGTAGGCAGAAGAATGGGCTTGTAAAAACGAAATCCTGTTTGCAGAGCAATAAGCATCCTCGCTACTTATCCGACTCTGTGGACCTCTAATGTCTGCCCACACGGGAATTTCACCGCGGCCCGATTCGCCTGAGAGGTAAAACGGAAGAAGAAAAAGCGAACGGCAGAACGGAAGAAAGAAAGATATAAAGAGAGAGAGCACGAAAAAAAAAAGAAAAAGAAAATGAAGCGTACATATAAATTGTACTGGAGGAGGTGTTCACCGCGTTGCAGGACTAGAGGGCACGGAAGGGGGTGCACGAAGAAGCGGCTGGATGTAGTTTCTTGTCTTTACACTCGTGCATGTGTACCATACATTGAAATGGTCCAGGAGGCACGTGCAGTTTAGAGCTTCGTCCGTCAAATTGCTGCAGGTTGACTTGGTGAACGAAAGTAGTGGACTAAAAAAAAAAAAAAAAAAAAGAAAAACACGCATACAAGCAACTCTGGTCGTTGCTGCCTCGCAGCGCCGATAAAAGTGCCGGTTAGATGTAAGCATGAGACGGGGAGCGCTTCTGTTGGCATATGGAGGCCATAAGTTGAAGGCATTGATTGCGTATTGCCAACGAATGTTGGTGCTGTTCGAACACTGTCATCGAATTCGAAGACAACCGGTATCTGAGAAGGAACGAGTAGAGCAAGAAGCATTACCCTTATGTTTTTCTCATCTTTGTCTGATTTCACTGAAGCTATTGCATGTGCGAATTACTAAGGCCTTGCTGTGCAGGTGCTCACACCAGGGCTGACGTAACAAATTACAGTGTACGTGAGCTTTAGTGGACAAGACCGGGAAGTGCAGGATAACTGATGATATCTGAAGTGAAAAAGACGTGAAAGGTGCATCTGTGATCACTATATTTTTATTTTGATACAAACGCAACTTTGTAGTTCCGAAATAAAGAGTAAGGAATGAGTCCTAGTCGTGACAACAAACATCACTGCAGTGCCACTATTTCACATTAACACTGGAGTCGCAGCGAGTTAAACCAGCATTATATAAAATTAAGGAAGCGGCTTTTACTTTATTCTTTGATGTGTTCGATTTCATGCCCCCTCGCTCATTTTTTTTAACGGAGAATGTGTGCTCATTCGAAACGTGCAGAGCATATCCGTCACCGTGGGGAATCAAATACTTCCTACTACATTTGCTTTTGTTTCACTAAAGAAGCCAGTTGACGAACTAACCATGCATACTCGGTCAAAAAGAGTATGTCACCATGCAGCTCCAAGCACACATCCAGAGCGCGCGAGCGGGAGTTTAGGGCCAGAATAATGTAAGGCTTCATATCCCACAATTTTATTTCTCTCATCATCCACCGTTATCAACCGACCGATCTTGAGATAACGTAGCCGGAGGGCCACTCGGACCACCGACGAAGCGCGAATAGAACTGGAATAGAATCTTTACATTATTCTGGTCCAGAATCACGCTTGTGCCGTATGCCGTATGTCACTGGCTTTTTAAGAAGAAAAAAAAAAGAAATGCTTCAAACAAGCCTTGCCAGATGGGCTGACCGCTGCAGCTCATACCCACATATGTCACCTTGCAGTTGGCCTTCATGCCTCCATTTTATCAACGATTCCGACCTGCGCCAAGCGAGCCTCAATAGTCGACGGGCTGGAAACCGCATGCGTGTCTTAGCGCCTCCAGTGGCGTATCGCTAACTTCATCGACCGTCCTCGCTGCATATGGGGCAGTGGGACTAGCAGTTGCCGGCAGATTAAACACTGCCCGCTCGCAAGGAAACTGTCTGAAACTAGTGGCGTACAGTAGATTGTGCAAGCGCGCCGTGTAATACTCCGTTACCACGCTCCAGACAAGTGAGCTGGGGGTGGTACGCGCGTGTTGCATGTGTGCTAAGGCTCTCTGTTGCAACCTTAAGTTCTTGAACAATTGTTTAATCAAAAACTGCATTGTAGATCCCATCCGGCCATAAATCTCGTCTTCTTCTGGGCCCGAATTCACAGAGCTCCTTTTACTTAAAGGAGGAAGACAACCGGTCAGAACGTGTGGTGAGGTGTAGGTGGAAATGAAAAGACCACAATTTATAGCGATAGGCTTGAGCATGCTGTACGCGGTATAAGTAGGAATTATAATTTCAAATTGGCAAAGAAAATTTCGAAGAACGGTATATGGCGCGAACTGGCGGTGAAGCTTTGGTACTAGATATAGGTGCAATCAGATTACTGTACATAAGTCGGCTGTTATTAAGAGGAAGCTTTAGCTCGGGTCCTCGTATCTAAAGTCACGGAAAAAAAGTTTTGTGCATTTAAAAGAATAAGTTAAAGTCTAGTGACTATTGGAAGCGGATTCTTTATTGAGGCCGTAGATTTTTAACATAAAAGTTTTTGAAAATTGCAAAATAAATAACTCTGTAGCTCAGCAATGAAAAAAGATGTCACGATTCTGAAAATTGCATTGAATAATTCATTAGGCGGACATAATTGATATAATACACACACCGGTGAAATATAGTACTAATTTGTGACTAGGACTTTTGCAAAACTCTTGTAAACATTACAACAAATCCACGTAAGCTAAAAATAAATATACCAAATTTGCCCGCTTTAGATGCTTTGACGGATGAAGTTTACAAAACTGCGATATCCGTTTTTGGTGCAGAGATACGACTTTGTAAACTTTGTGCTTAGATTTTTTCTTCAAAGATATAAATTTTTGGCCATTTTTATTTTAAAAACCAGGTGCTAACTCAATATTTCGCTTCCACAGTCACTAGAGTTTAACTTTCTCTCTCAAATACAACAAATTTCATTAAAAGCGCTCCAGAATCATCAGAAGAGCATTCCTGCGTTTCACTTGTATTTGAATAGGCGGCATCAGAGTTGGGCCTGAGCTAAAGATTCCTATAAGGCTCCTTCTTTAGCTTCATGTTGGAACGATTCCACTTAAACTTGTTGGATTTGAAAGAAAAAGTTAAATTTTAGTGAGTTTTGGCAGCAGAATTTTGATTTACGACCTGAATTATTAAATAAAGATTGCCTAAAATTGGTAACATTAAAAAAAGTACAGGCACAAGAGTTACAAATTCGTAGGTCTGCACCAAATGCCAAATTTAAAGCTAGCTATACGTTATATGGAACTGCTCTAAGCAGGCTGAGACACTCCACGCTCTGTGGCTGCCATCCCAGTGCTACGCACTGACTAGGCAGCTTTGAGGAAGGCGTCGTTCGGCAGGATGCGCAGCTTTCGGTGGTGCAGCTAGAACACCTTTATACTCATTTGGCCGCGGACTGATACGCAGTCAAAGCAGTGAATGCAGTGGCCATTGGCGCCATCAACGAACTCTCTAGCATTATTACACTGCCTCACATGCTTTAGGACACGAGAGAGAAAGAGAAAAGAAAGAGAGAAGGCAGGCATGTCAACCAGTGCAGGATGTCAACCAATGCTACTCTGCACTGGGGGAAGGGGAAAGGGGAGTACAAAGAAGGGAGAAAGAGAGAGGAAAACAACATGTAAACACTGTTGAAGGAATGAATAATGCATTTTAATACACAGTAGGGTGGCACTTGACCTAACGGGAAGTTCTCCCTCAGCGACGGAGAATAGAGGAATTACTGGCATATACTGAGGCACCAGTGACATGGTTCTCAGACTTGATGGAGAAAATTAGTGTCCCAACATCAGCCTCGTGATTTTACTACGCTTGACAATTCAGCTGAACTAGTGCGGAAGCAGAAATTCAAGCTGAATTAGAATAACTAAAGCAAGCACAAAAGGTAAGCATTACCGTCAACAAAATAAACGAAGGGAAGCATTTCGTAGGGGGACACAAATGCTGTCTCGTCACACGCCGTTTCGTGATGTGTATCAATGCCCGGTGCGCTTGCCGCAAAAGCGTAACATTTCGGCGATTCCGCACATCACACAGAATTCTCGATATAACCACATTTGTGGCGACATGTGTTTCCATTGTGCTTGCTCCGTCTATTGTCTCTCTTGCACTCTTCGACTTGTTGAACATAGATCGCAGCCCGCATTCGCAATATTTCTCTTTCCTATGAGTGTTTCCTCATTGGCCCGCGTTCGAGCTCCCGTCACTCATCATAGTGATCGACGTGATGAGACGAGCCCGCTTGGGATGGCCAGTCACAGACGGCATAAGAAAAGTTTTGTAAATACCGACTCAAGCTCGGCTGTGCGCCCTTTAGTAGGGCTATAACTTGACGTCTCCCGTTGCTCTAAACTATGCTGGACATATCTAAGCCCCATTCGAGCAATATTGTGCTACTTAGACACTCACTCTCTGCCATTAACTTTCCTATTGCCGCCGAAAACTTTTCGTTAACATATGATTCTCTTGGCAACCAATGAAGCAACGCTTCAGCTTTTTGGAAACCGTAGTCGATTCAAAGAGAGAGTGCATGAACAGTGCAGTACCCTGTAAAACAACTTGTATCAGCACAAGTGAGCACGAGGAGGAGGAGGGGAGGAGGAAGCAAGAGAAAGGCAGAAGGCAGGGAGGTTAACCAGAATAACGTCCGGTTGGCTACCCTACACCGGGGGAATGGGAAGAGGGAACACAAAGATGACAGGGAGAGAGAGGTGGGAAGGAAAGAAGGGAAATAGCGGTTAATTCGCTGACGCGTGGGTTATTGCACTAATAGCACGAACCATTTCAAGTAGCCTTACATGCAAGTGTTCGAGTGCTACATTCCAAGAAATTAGCCTTGAAACACATTAGAGATTTCTTATAGCGGTGCATGAAGGATGTCCTGGCGAAGGGTGTTCTTCTATATACTGACAGTGTGCAAGTTTTCTCCGAGTGCCTTGAATCACGTAATCGTGCATTCGAGCATGATTACGTGGTAGCACCCGGTTCCCTCACCACAGCAGCCCGATGATTGTTGTATCCAGTGCGATTTCAATATGCAATCGTGATAATAGATCTGAAAAAGGCAGAGGGGAGGCAATTTTCTGCGCATGGTATAGGGAAGGGAGATTAAGGCTAGCTTTCATGGTAGTTACACTAGTTGTTCGATGATAGCTGGACAGTATGAAACATTCCGAGTGATTCTGAACAGCTTCGAGCTTGTCGATAAGTGTTACTTGGCGAGGGTCCCGTACCGATGAAGCGTATTCTAGCACAGGACGAACGTAAGCGACAAATAACTGTTGCGTTAATGACGATGGTGCGAGGGAAAAGTTTCGTTTTAAATAACCGAGCATATCATTGGATTTGGATGTTACGTACTCAACGTGATCAGACCATGACCATGTTAGTTGCCTTTAAGACCGACCAGATTCGAACGGGATTGCGTTAAGGAAATATGAGTAGTTAGGAAAATTTTTTACATTTAGAAATATTAGGTTCCATCTTCCATAGGCCACACCAATGCGTAATATTATTAATGTCTATTAGGACAACACGGAATATACGTAAGAAAAATGGGGCGATAGTTACAGGAGTGGCGCCTGTCGCCAAACTTGTGGAGAGGAATTCTTGGGCTGTTTTCTGGTCTTTTGGCAAATAACTATCCTGAAGTGATTTAGTGAAAACGCAACCTAATATGATAGAACTATATTCTTTCGTATTCTGAAGGAATTTGACGATGATTTTGTCAGTACCACACGAGAACGACCATTTGAACTTAGTTATGATATGGCCGCAATACCGGTATACAGTGTATCAAAAGCATTTGAATGAATGAATGAATGAATGAATGAATGAATGAATGAATGAATGAATGAATTAATTAATTCTGGGGTTTTACGTGCCAAACCATGATTTGATTATGAGGCACGCTGTAGTGGGGGACTCTGGAATAATTTTGACCATCAAGGGATCTTTAACGTGCCGCTATTGCTCGGGACAGGGGCGTTTTACCATTTCGCCCTCATCGAAACGCTGCCGCCACGACCGGGATTTGATCCCGTGACCTCGTGCTTAGCAGCGCAATACCATAGCTGCTAAGCCACCGTGGCGCGTCAAACGCATTTGGATCTATTGAAAAATAGTTTTTGTCTGTACGGATATTTGTTATTGCTAGAATCATAGAAGGAGCGAGCGAACGTTTGGTTAAGTAACGAGGCACAGAGATACTTTGGAACTGGATCACCAGGCTCATCAGCAAGGTATACGGTAATTTTTTTATGGCAATGTGACCATTTTTGACAATGGAAATATGGCAATGGTAATATCGCCGTGGACGAACAGTAAGGCACCCACGGAACGTTATTTGCAACCGAGAGCGCGGTGGGACCTCGGCGTTTACCGGAAAGTGGGAAACTTCGGTGCATGACGACGAACTGCACGAACCATGCCAGCTGGGTTTGCTGGCGGCTACAGCATCGCGGGCCGCTTGAATTCTCTTTATATTTTTGGACCGTGACGCGTTCAGCGGGTCGTTCGTACACGAAGATATGCGCCGCAGTTTTCGCTCACGCTCGTTGTGTTTTACTTTCCTCCGGGTCGTGAGTGGCGTGAAACGCGCGCGGGGTAATCTGTGTGGTTGTGCGCGTTCTCACGCCTGGTTCATGCGCTTCCGACCGATGTAAGTTGCAGTGCACTCGCTCGGGAAGGGGCATATTCGTGGTGCTCAGTGCGGATCTTGTGCTCGAACCCGGCGTAGACCGGTTTCACGCTTCGGAGTGCACGCGCGTTGGTGGGGTGACTCTCACCAGCAGGTGGAGTAATTGATCACAGCTGAGTAAGGCTATATTATGGGGACCGAAACCTATAACAGTTCGATTAACCTGTTCCTCATGAGGGCGGATGGAAATGAGTAGGAGAGAAGAACCGAACTGCACGTACCCGTTTAGAGTGCCTGTTTGGTGCTCAAATTTGAGCACGATCAGGGCCTCGAGTCAGCAGCGTGTTGACCGATGTACCTTGCATTATGATACCTTGTACCTTGTTTTATCATGCACACTTGTTGTCTACGATGAAAATTTGAATGCCTGTGAGTTACTTAGCGTGGGAAATGGCCTCTGCCGACGCTGTCTGCAACCGTTCGAAAAGAAACCAAACATGTAACAAAAGACAACTTCCAGCAGTCAACCGGCCGTTCAGGTGGATGAGGTTAGTTTGTAGTGTTGTGGAAATTAATGAAAAATAAGACGGCGAACTCAGATTGTGAAGATTTGTGGCGGATGGTAGCCCGCACACTATCGTCGACTATCGCACGCTGTGGGGAGGTAATAATCACTCGAACATGCACTCGAATTGACAACACGGTGTCAGAAAGAACTGTTACCGCGACTGCAGGCCTATTGCGTTTCTCTTAAAGCAATTTCCGGTGCCTCTATTGCTCTCGATGAACTGTGAAGTAATGACTTGCAGGGTGAAGATACGCCGTGGTAATTTCGTGGGCATGCTTGAGCCGGTGCTAGCTGAGGGCGTACAGGCGGAGCGCGTTTCGCACCTCAACGTTGCCGGCAGGCTTTAGTCAGAGAGCGAAGCGAATCTCGTGACAGCTAGAGCAAGTAAAGTATTTTCTGCGGGAATATGTAAGGAGAAGTCCGGTCATCATCTCAAGAATTCGGAGGCCGCTTGGGCTTTACGTCACTGCGGCACGCAGTCGGCGAGTACACACGTAGCGCCCGCAGGTGTGCCGCGCACTATGGCTACGCCTCAGAGCAATTAGGATACGCCCGCCTCAAGTGATTTCGTGCATTTTCCTTGTGTCCGTCGTTGAGTTCTCGCTTGAACCTCCACATTTTCCGTAGTGAGCATTCGCTCCTTTTATACGGCTCGCGCTTATCGCGCCGGTCACCCCCATCGATGGCGCCTATCGCACCATTTATGGGGGCGATGTGATGCGATGGCGCCAGCGAATTGAAACGCCAGCAAGTGCCGAAGAACTTCGAGGGCCCCATTAGAAGGTTGTAGATGCTATATGCGAAAATGAAATTAACGGGAACAGGGCGTTGGCTGACAATGTTTAAATATTCGGAACCCTTAATTGCCTTGGCGTCGTTACTAGAAGCCATGCGTGCGTGAGAATGATCCCCAACGCAAGTTATCAAATTGCTGTGCTTGCTAGCATATACTACACGATTTAATTCACTTTCAAGGTGAAGCCCGCCTGTAATGGACATCAAGGGCAATATAGCTACATATGTGCGACAACGAAAGTGAAGCGTCTGATTTTGCGCATATATTAGCAATGCATAGGAAGAAATGTTGAACGTGAACAGTTAGCATTTCTAGCGGTCGCAAAACTAGAACATTTGCTCAGTTGCTGTATTTTGCGAATATCTACTCATAAAGAAAAGGAAATGAAATTGCAGAATGGAATATTACATGTCCTTAACCGCACGTTGCATACGTTGTGCACGTCGCGCTGTTTTTCGCGTCAGATTGTTTAATGCAAGCGGAGTGCGAAGTTCGAATAGTGGTAGTCATTGAAATCGGCATATCGCGCAACAAAATAATAATTTACGAAAAAAATTACCTCACAGAATCTAACTGCCGCGTATTCTTATGCGGCAGCGGCTCATGGCCGCGGCATTCATTTCATTCAAACATTGCTTTTCTAAAATGCATAATCGATCTTCGTAAATCCACTTTTCAAGCATAGGTATAGAACAGCGAACGTAACTGTAGTTATAAAATAGGGGCCATTTAACGTGATCGATTTCCGTGATATTTTGACGGCGTGACGTGGCATTCGGCGATACGCCTCACTGTAGAAACAGCCCAACGTCCAGTCTAACTAGTATATCCGTAAATGGTCAAAAAAAAAAAAAAAAAAAAAAAAAAAAAAAAAAAAAAAAACCTGTTCACATCAGGAATCACTGGCGCAATTTTCGGCTGCAATTACGGCTGATGTTTGGATGAGCGGCCGAATTCACAAACCTTTTCGTTCATAAGTGCTCTCTATCGTTTTACGGCCGCTTTTGCAAAATAATATTATAACATTATAATTGGCTTATATGTGCTGTTACGAACAGTTCTAGCGCAAGTACCTTTTTTTAAATGCGTAAGCTGGGGTGCTATAACGTAATATGATTCCAAACTGTTTTCATTCCAAACTCCTGACGTGAAATTTACGTAACCACCGACGCAAGCATCGGGCGGTGACACGCAGCATTGTCTGAACAACCCAATCACTCTCCTCGTTTATAGGAGGTCACCTTTGTTCGCTTTCAAAACCAATAACATTGTCTACACTCAGTTATTTTTCTTATCTAATTGGCTGACAAGAGGCTAGGAGTACGCTCTAGTGGAGATGGTTTCGATGGGGCCGGGCCAGCACAGTGAAAATAGATAACCGCATGAAGAGGGTGGTGCCGGCTTCTCCGATTGGTCCGCTTCGCATTACTTAGCTTGCGGTGGCTGGTCGAAAATCGCGGCGGCGTGCAACGGAAGGATAAGAATGCCGCTAAAACGGATCCTCAGCAACGAAGAGTTGGCAGAGCGACGTCGTATGCATGCCGAAAGGGCTCGATAACGTTTTACTGCCACGCAAAAAGCTTTATCATGCGCAAATAAATGCATGCTCACCGGCAGGTGCGAGTAGCGAGGGCCTGAGCGATGGGCGGGCAGCCATCTTCTATTCCTTTCGAAACGGGGCAGTCTCTGGCTATTCAGAAATATTTTCAGTTTTGTTCGGCATATTAATGCATTTTTTTTCGCGTACACGTAACTTTGACGTGGTGAGTTTTCGCGGTTATGTGAGGTCGCGTGGCAGACAGGCGAAGTGGGCGTAGAAAGAAAACATTGGACCAGCAGAGGGCAGAGGGCTAATGGTGTAAAGGCGTCGAATCAGGAATGATTATTTTTTCTTTTGTGCAGTTTAATCATGCATAATCAGTGTGTACACGTTATATCAGATGGGAAGCTATCGCGGTTTTCGTGACGTCGCGTGACAGACAGGCGAAGTTGGGAGTGGCCCGAAAATGTTTTGACCAATCGTGGAGGCGGATTGCAGAAATTGGAATCAAAACAGTTTGGAATCATTTTGCGTTATAGCGCCCCTGGTCTATGGTTACCCAACGAGAAAACTGTCCGAGCGTCCGTCCGTCCTACGCGTAAGACAATCGCTTTCAAGTTTACCAGCTGTCGAAGAAGACGATGAATGCGCGAGCAGTGGCACGAGCGCGTCTCTGCGACTACGTGACGTGTGCAATCACGGGCGCACTAGGCACACCTTTAGTAAGCCAGAACTATGGAGCAGCCGTGGATTCGGATCGGAACGTCATTAGCGCACCTGGCGCCACCACCAGCAGAAGTTTGCTTGCCTCATCAGTACACGTTGCACCGCCTTCCGCAGCAGTTCGTGTCGCCGCAGCGCTGTTCCACTTACCGTAATGGCGAAGACGACCGCAGCCGCTGAGCAGTGCTAGGATTACCAGCAATCACACTCAACACCACGCCGTTACTACGAAATGCTTACACATCATTCAGATAACTCCCTGAGGCGATTCTGATTAAATGTGTTCTTCTTTTCTTTTCTTTTTCTTTTTTGTGAGAACGGGTCTTGATTTTGCAAAAAGACGAAGGCAAGTTTGCTGCTGGTTCAATTCCGGCATCATTGTGTTTGTGTGTATTTCTTTTCACGTTGGCTTTACGCGCAAACAAATGCCCCTGTATCCTGCTTCAATCAACGGTCAAACTGTGTCCTATGTTAAGACGCATCGCTTTCTGGGTGTCATCATGGACCGCAACCTCTCGTGGACCCCTCACTGCGTCTACCTGAAGAAGAAGTTATTTGCTATTGCTCAGGTATTTAAATTTCTCTGCCGGAAAAACTGGGGTGCACCATTCCAGTCCATTCTATGCTGCAGCTGTACAGGGTACTGTTCCTGGGACTCCTTCGTTACAGTCTGTCAGTTTTGTCAAATACATGCAAGACGAACATTCGCGCTCTGGAGAGAATACAAGGTCGAGCCCTACGCACGTGTTTAGGGCTGCCTCGGTGCACCTCAACAACAGCAACAATAGCCATCCTGAGAGACCATACGATCCAGACACACGTAGCTGCCGACTCCCTCAGAGCGCACATTCGTCATCTGTCAAGGATCCCCGACCATCACTTAGCTTCCCTGCCAGCGGAGAGACCTCACGCGACCTTTTCAAAAGTGATTAGCGTCTATCAAGAGTGTATACCGTCATCTTTTACACCGGCGGCGAAGCCTTCATCTCCCCTGTGGGGCCTGCGACAGCCTCAAGTGAAATTTACTATTCCCGGAATCACCAAGAAGGCCAATCATCCATCGCTGGCTCTGAAGCAACTGACGCTCCTATTGATGCACCAGACATATCACGACTATATATATATATATATATATATATATATATATATATATATATATACCAATGGTTCGACCTCACCTACAAGCTCAACTGCCGCATTCGTCGTTCCAGCCAAGCAAGTTGCAGTTAAATTCAAATTATCACATATGACTACATCTACGTCGGCAGAACTTGCAGCCCTCCATGCAGCTGTGACCTACGTCACCGAATAGCCGGCACAGAAATGGGTCATATTCTGTGACTCTAAGGCAGCTGCTCACAGTATCAAGTCAGCCTTACATCACAGAACTTACGAGCAGATGATATCCGACACCAGGGAAGTACATCACCATGCTCTGGAAAGAGGGCACAGCATAGTCTTCCAGTAGAATCCTGCTCACTGTGGCATCATTGGCAACGACATTGCTGACAGAGCTGCCCGATCTGTCCACGAAGACACCCAGACGCGTACAATACCTTTGGCGAGGACGGACACTGCCAGGGAACTTCGTCTGCTTGCACGCAAAAAGTCACAAGCTTTATGGAGTTCAAATGCCTTCAATTGCCGATTGTATAAGTTGGACCCCTTGCTACGGCTACAACTGCCATCTAGCCTTTCCCGCGGCGAAGCAACCTGGCTGTGCCGCTTGTGGCTGGGAGTGGCGTTCACGAACGCCTACTCACATCGTATGGGAACGGCCGAGAGCCCGATGTGCGACTCCTGTAGGTCCGAGGAAACGATCGCGCACCTATCGTGTACCTGTCCTCGCTACGACGTACAACGCCTCTCTGTCAAGACAACTTTAAACCGACTGGGCTCGAGACCGTTCTCTGAGTCAAAATACTCGGACCGTGGCTACACCCGTCACTGGCACAAAAAGCGATGCTTGCTTTAGTACAGTATTTGAAGTGCACCGGTTTAAGAGACCGCCTACAGTGCCCCTGTACATCGTCCCACGTGTACTCAGTACTCATTATCTCCCTATTTTTCTCTTTCTATTCCCCCTTTCCCTTACCCCTAGTGCAGGGTAGCAAACCGGACGCTCTTCTGGTTGACCTCCCTGCCTTTCCTCTCCTTGCTCTCTCTCTCTTTTCACGTGGTGACGTACAACTGTACAAGATGCCCAGAATTTTCGGCCATCCTTTTGCTCGCAACAACCTGCGCAGCTGCTTTGGCGCGGAAAACCTGTTGTCGTTGAGCGTGACATACCTAACGTGAAGTCTTCATGTATATTCTTATGCGAAACCTTCCGAATGTGAAGTAACTACTGAATATTGTTTCACCTTGGCAAGGGAACACAGAAGCATTCGAGCTATTAGAACCTAATGAATTCTGTACATTTGATACCTTAAAGAAAATTCTGGCACTGACATCAGCAAGATTTCAGTTGGTTATATGCTTTCAAGCCATGAGTATTGAAGCGGGGATGACTCCAAAGAATAGGATATTGGTGTGTGTGCGCGCGCGCGCGTGAGTGCTTGAGTGTCGTAATATATAAAGCAGTTTTCTTGTTACGTGCTTTCATGTTACGTGCTTTCACTGCCAATCTTGGTAGTAGCTGGAGGTCCCAGAGAGCGCTGCCGTATCCTATAGCAACATTCACTTCTTTGTTTTATGCTTTGTCTCTTTTACGAGCGGCGGCATTTACATGAACGCCAATGTTGGCGCTGTGAGACTTTTGTTTGCAACCACGTAACATTGCGCATGCTGAGTGTTGCCCTAGTTGCAGCAATGGATGACGTCCAAACGCTTTCAAATAACCACCCAACGTGATTTAGACAGCATGCATCACAGCTGCTAATACGCGCTTCACATAATCTCGCGCGAGCTGTCATTTCACGGGGCACCGTTGCTGGGCTAGCTGCATAGGAAATGGTGAGATGGAGGAAAGTATGCTCACAAAATATGACTGATTAGCCCCCTCTGGCCTCAACCACAACTCCGCGCAGTAAACTCACGATACCTAGTATATGCGCCGATTATGGGATGCGATTACACCATGAAGTAGTTTCACCAGGAAACAACCTCGATAAATGCGTTCTCGTGTGATCCGTCCGCGCTGCTGCTCATTGGGACAAGCTTAGGGATGCCTCTCTAAGAGCGATGGCGGCGTTGAATGAGCAGAAGCCCTCGTGCCATGCGCAACTGCAAGCTCGAAGAAGGCGCGTCAAGCAGAGAGGATAACGGGCCAAGCGGGCAGCCGAGCCTGTTCGAACGTGCCAAACGATCGACTCTGCGGAGTACGTAGGAACACGGACGTGCTCCACTCCTCTCGCCGGGTGAAAGACAACGAGGGAGTCCGGAGCTATTGCAAAGTGGCCGCGCGCCAACGTGACCGAGCACTCGCATCCTCCGACTCGAGGCGCGAGACGCTTCCGGAGCCGCCGATCACGGCGCGCTTGCTTGACCTGCAGCGGCAGCGGCGGCGGTTTCATGCGTGTGTAGAACGGCTCGAAGGTCGTCGTACTCTTTCTTTTTGGTTCGTTTGCTCCCTCCCTCCATCTGGTTATGCTGCGTTTACGTGACCAGTCTGTTAAGCGTGGTCTGCCCCTGCGGATTAAGTGTTCCGAACGGGTGATGACTTCTTTCGAGACTCCGTCGCCGTAGTGGTCGAAAACAATTCTGGCGCTCTTGATGCCTATAGCACAAAGACAGTCTCAAAACGCGGAACGTAGCCAGTATCGCGTGTTATTGACGTCCCTTTTCTCGCATACAACTTTTTCGAATGAGCAGGGATGACCTTGGAGGAGGAGATCTCCATACCTATATGCCTGCCGCTGCTGGCGTTTGGCGCTGAAAAAAAAAAAAAAAAAGAGAAAAAGAATATTTCGCAGAGCGATGACAGCGAACAGCAAGGACTCCATAACTACCGTTTCAGAGCTAACGGGATGTCTTTCTCAATAGTCCGTCTATCCTTCCTCTTTCTCGCTCAAAAATCCATGTGACAAAAGAAACGTCTAGAACGTTAAGCGGAAGATATAACAATAATTTGGTATGTAATAGCTCCATCAACTACACTCGAACCCGGATATATCGAATCTGAAGGGGATCACAAAAAGTTCGATATATAGGTAATTCTATATATAAAAATAAAAACTTTATATAAATATTTTCAATCGGATTTTGCTGCTGTTCGTTATACACAATAATTTGTCATACGTGGGTTCGATATATCCGGGTTCCACTGTTTAATCATATCTTCACAACAGAAACCAAAAGGAACGTGAGCGCATCACGACAAATCGTAGCGCAGAAACACACAGACGAACAGAAAAAGAGAGGACAGACGATAGCTGTGTCTTTCTGAGCTACGATTTGTTATGATGTCGAACAACAAACACGCCCAAACAGCGACATTTTTAGAATATCACCCATGATAACCAAGTGTGTTACGCGGTCTGCCGACTACCATGTTAATATGGTTGTTACAAGCTCTGGTAAAATGCTCTAAAAGTTCGCTCGAGAGTGGTTATGAGAGGCATTTGTTTTTCTTCAAAGCCTGTACACGCATGAATAATGCAGCATTGGCAAGCATGGGCACTGTCTTTTCACCGTTCTTGTACACATGCCACGTGGCCGACCATTGCTTCATCCCACCGTTTTTTTTTTGTATTTGTTTTATGAATGGCAGTTCCCTACAGCAAGAAGTAATTCACACCAACATTGTAATTAAAAGATAGAGAGAGATAAATGAGATGCGAAAGGCAGCGACGTTAACCGGAGGAGAGGTATCCAGTTTGCTACCATGCACTGGGGAAGGGGTCCGGGGGACAGAAAGGTAAAGAAGAAAAGCACACAGTGAAAGAGAGGGAGATAAAAATAAAAATCACCTGCCCTTCCCCTGTCGAGAAAATGGCAGTAAGCGAAGCTTGTCCTGTGTGTATCTAACCTTCGTGGTGATTTTCTTTCTTTCTCTCTCTCTTTCACTCTCATTCTCTCTCTTTATTTCTTTCTCTCTTTCTATATCTCTTCCTTTCTTTCCCTATATTTCTCTCTGACCTTCGTGGTGATTTTCTTTCTCTCTCTCTTTCACTCTCTCTTTCTCTCTTTATTTCTTTCTCTTTCTTTCTTTGTCAGACCTTCGTGGTGATCTTGTATATTTCTCTCTCTCTCTCTCTTTCTCACTCTCTCTTTCTCTCGCTCTTTCTTTCTCTATTTCTTTCTTTCTTTCTCTCTCTCTCTATCTTTCTTTCTCTCTCTTTATTTTTCTCTTTCTCTCTTTCTTTCTTTGTCTAACTTTCATGGTGAGTTTCTATATTTCTGTCTCTCTTTCTCACTCTTTCTCTCGGTCTTTCGTTCTCTTTTTATTTATTTCTCAGTATCTCTTTCTCTGTCTCTCTCTCTTTCTTTTTTGTCCCTGGTATGTGCCATTGAGCTTGGACCCTTTCTGCACTATTGCCAGGATCGGCCCACTTTTCAGCGTGACACCGCCGCCGCCGCCACCACCACCACCACCGACACTTGTGAGCCTACAAAGCTTCCCTTAAAAAAAAAAAGAAAAAAAAAAAAGACAGGAATACACACACAGGAACGCGGGAGTGTCGCAGTCGTTCAACAACTAGGTCGCTTCACCGGAGGAACTTCAGTAGCGCCTTCGTCACCTTCTGGTGGGAAGCTGTACCAGCCAGCACTCGAAGAACGTCCGCTCAGCAAGCGGCCGGTCTTCGACAATAAAGGAGGACATGTTCAATGGCGCAACTGTCGCAGGCAGCACTGTCAGCCATTCCGATGCGGCAAGATTCTAAGCATATATATAACTCAAACCTGCTTGCGACAACAGGCAGACTGGTTTAGCCTTGCAGTGGACACGCGCCTATAACCTGTATGTTGAACTAGTAATTGCGAAACATTTCAATAAATTATTTGTCAACTAATCATTGCAATTTGTCTGTCAAGCAATGTTTGTCTATGGGATAAACCTAGCTTGAGAATAAGGAATTCGGCATCATGCGGTAGGCTAGTATAATTAAAAAGGCGTTGGGATAAAATAAAAGCTCATGCTACAACATACCGAAGTAAAAACTGAACGCGTATCGACCCCTTGATTAAGGAGCTTCTTCAAGGCAGCGGTGCCCATTGCGACATCCACAGGTTTCAACGTGTTCTTACTTCTGTCTTTGTTGGCGTGAGTACAAATGAGATCTCCAAGCCTCCTGTGCACCTTTAAGTGGCGCCACCCACTGCTTGTGTTTAAATAGAAGTATTCGAAAACCATGCCAGTATTGAAATAACGGTCGCAGGCAGATAAAATTTGTATTATTGTAATGACGATGACAAAGGGGACAATAATGTAAACAAAACTACCGCTCCTAGCAAAAGGAGATGCTGAATTTCTCTTTTCCTTATACTTCCGAATGCAACAAAGGTGGATTCTCAAATTTCTCATAACCTTGCAGTATGACATTTCGAGCATGAAATAGGCTGTGAGTCGGCAAGTTCGCAAAGCACAACATGGTCATGTTGCAGGACGAAGCTTATTTTGCGTTCTTCATGAACGCTACAGTGCACTGGAATTAGGCACCTCTAAACTGTCTCTCTCGTTTGAGAGCTTCCCGGCTTCTCCTATAGCCTTCTCGGCGGGAGACGCGCTGGGATGCGTATGTATGCCAAGCTTTTGTAGCGTTAGCTACACTGGCCTAGCCAAGCCCGTTTCGTGCGGCACATCAAGAGCCGTGCTGCGCATGCGCAAGGATCAGTGATGTCACACGGCTTGCGCACCGGAGCCACCGGAGCCGGCACCTCTCGCGCACTCCGCCGCCGCCGCGCGCGACTCACCGCCGCCGGTCTGCGCATTCCAGAGGAGTGACGTCGTAGCCGTGGTAGACGCACTGGCGCCGGCGCTCGCTCGCTGTGCAGTCGCCGTCTGACACTGCGCTGGAGCCGCTGCGCTTCTGACTGGCGTTTGCCAGTGTGGTATAGCCATGGAGAAGGAGAGCGCAAATGCTGCTCAACAGCGCAGAAGAACGGAGAAGCTTGACTCATCGGATCCCGAAGTAGTTGCCTGGCAATTAGCGGTTGAGCGTAGGAGGAATGAACAGAAGAAGGCTATATACATGCGCCACATAATACGTATACCGCGTGTGTGTCATTGGAGCAGCAGTAAGCATGACAATCAAGCTAATCCTTGACAATCTAGACAACCAGGAAAGCTAAGAATAATCAGCTGAACCTTTGCTAACGCTACGTATATCCTGGCATAGCCGAGATAAGCCACTGCAACTTTTTTAAGTCTTCGCCAACGTATTCCATTACATATCATCATCGAAAGCTTCAGTTTTGAACATTGCGGTATAGTGAACAAGGCAGTATATATCCTCTAATCGCTATTGGCTGTTGTCATCCCACGCAAACGCTGATATCGAGCCTATGTTCTCGTCTGTCTTCACATATACCTAAGTCACTGTTTATGTATAATAGCGCTTGCTGGGATTTTTTTTTATTCGGGTTTAGCCTCACGCTGCTGAGACCATGTTATGATAACTATGCTCGATCCCAAATATTTTGTCTCCAAATGCAAGAAGTAAGGAATTTTCACAAAATATTATGGTCGGAATATTGACTAGGCCGCTGCAATGTACATATCAAATTCCGATTTCTAGGGGGAGAAAAGAAATAAAGGAATGAAGGGTTGATCCGGAAGAACGCACTGCAGACTTTCTTGCTGCTGATTGCGTTCCGATAGTGGTGGTGACTGGACGAGTCGGAACAGGTTTGTGGGGCAGCATTTCCCATCTCCAGCGAAATGTGCCCCGAAAGAAACGTTGTATCGAGTGGCCTGTCGTGGTGAACGGAGGCCTTTGGCAGACAGAAGATAGACGTCTCGGCTACCAGGTCACCAATGACTTCATTTTTCGCTCGAACTGGCTCGCATGTATCCCATTACTGCGATGGCGCGACCTTCCAGTGGGGAAAATAAATAAATAAAAAAAAAGGAAACACCTCATACAGACGTCAGTATTCGCCGGTCTTTGATAGGTACAGATATAATTAATTGAAAGTTGTATCGGCTCTATGGCGTGGCTAAGCATAAATAATATGCTCGATTGACTGGGCTGGTGTATTGTGGCATCGACAGAGCCGTCACTGCGACGAAGCCATGCCGAGAGCGAGTGCGTTCGGATTTCGGCGTGTTCCTGTTCCCTCCCATGCATTTGTGGCGACGATCACCGGACGCTGTTTGTACCGGGATTGTCTTCCTTGTCCGCGAGCGCTCCATTTCCAGCAGTACTGTATTTACCAGAGGTGGTGCCGGTGTAGGTATACGTAGCCGCCACTGTCTCTCTCGCTTCGCTTGTCGCCAGCGGCTTCTTTTCGGATCTGCCTTTGCAGCCGATACCAGCGTATGCACACGCCCTGGGAGCAGCGTTGCTTATCCGCGAATAACTGGATGCCATCATTTCGCCTGCAAGTCGACAGCTGCGCGCCGCTCATCGTCGACCACGCGGTCGTCAGGATTACACCGCAGCGTGATGTCGGCCTGACAGCTCGCGCACTCGAGCTGCCGGCTTCTCCTGCTTCGGGCTACGCGTCCCATTTTCCGAGAACGGCGCTGCCACCGCCATGCTTTCTATCGCCTTTGCCATCGCTAACGAGCGTCGGCGAGTGGAGGTATAATTATTCCAAGTGCTCTCGCTTCCTCACGCTGTGGCTCCGCACGGGACGCAAATGTATTACTGTAATACAGTTGGGAGTTGCTTGGCAGTCGTTCTTTTACTTGCGTTTTAGCGAATGACGCGTCCGACCAATTTGGTCCGCAGGAAACAAAACAGGCAGAGGAGTACGCGGTGCCTTAGAGAACGTTGTATACTTGCGGCGCTGGTATACCCAGTATACTCACATTGTGAATTTACGGTGCTGTCACTGCTCGCTGTGGCTGATAACCTCCCCCCCTTCCCCTAGCCCTCTAGTCCCAGCAAGAAGCCACGGCAAAGGAATTCGTCCCGATAGACACTGATCGTTGCACAGAATGGTGCGTGCGCATGCAGGCGCTGTGATGCCGCGAAAATAACCAATAGGCGCCAAAAGTATTACGATGAACTGCACGCGTAAGTGAATACATGATACATTTTTTATTCAAGAGTGCATGGGTATTAAAAGCACGAAAGACAGTGAAGAAACTGAGGATCTTGAGCACGCTGTCGATGCTGGCGCCGCTAAAAGCATTTAAACAATCCTGTCAAAGCGTCCGGGATGTCCCTTTGGCGGATGTTTGAGGCCATCGCCGGGCAGCGGAGTTCGCCGTCTCGTGACGTAGTTGGGAACTGAAGTCAACGCTTCCCCCTCCTTCACCTATGAAACAGAGCCTTATCGGTTGATGTCCGCTTACACATTAAGTGATTCGGCTCTGTTATTGTAATGCTAGGCTAAGTAGAAAATAAAAGCTGGTTGTCACCAACGAAAAGGGTAACTTCACCTGAGTATATTGATGATGTTCTCTCCAACAAAATATGCCAGGATATTCAGATTTCACACTAAAACCAGCAATGCAAAGCTGCACGTAGATAAGTACCTGTCTAGTGAAATAAGTCGTGATTAAGGTGGCGGACCTACTCCGGCGGCACGAGCCCCCCGTTTTCAGTACTTTTGGAGAAACCGTGGCGGCTCTTTAACTTAGGATATAAAGTTGTAGTATATACCACAAAAAGCTTAATTCTTGTAGATTCCAACTATATATAATATAAAGAAATTGATTGATGTGATTTAGAAATAAATGTTCAAGAACAAGCATGAGATACATGGTTCTTGCGAACTGTGTCTCAGTTGTGACCATATTTAGAAGAAACTACCGCACTTACTGCATTGCGGCTTGCTCTGCAGCTTTAGGACATATTTATCTAGTTCCTAGACGCAGCAAAATAATTTTGAATTTTTACTTTTTGGATAATTTGCTTTTGAAAATTGCAAAATATTGCAATCTTCTGTTGTAAATAGCCCGACAATTACATGCTCAAGGAAGCTAAATTTTGGATAAACTAGAGTTCAAGGAATTTACATTTAGGACGCAAAATTTCATTCATGTAACTTTATTAGTTTTCCTAATGATGCGGCCGAAATTAAGCAATATTTGGAATTCTGGTTTTATTTTTGCCCATTTTTGTGGGAAGGTACTAAAGATATGAAGCTGTGGTTTAAAACTAATAAAGGTACATGAATGAAATCTTGCGTCCTAAATGGAAATTCCTTGAACTCTACTTTATCCAAAATTTAGCTTCCTTGAGCATGTAGTTGCCGGACTGTTAACAACCAAAGATTGCAATATTTGGCAATTTTCAAAAGCAAATTACCCAAAAAGTAAAAATTCAAAATTACTTTGCTGCGTCTAGGAACTAGATGAATATGTCCTAAAGCTGCAGAGCAAGCCGCAATGCAGTAAGTGCGGTAGTTTCTTCTAAATATGGTCACAACTGAGACATGGTTCGCAAAAACCATGTATCTTATGCTTGTTCTTGAAGATTTATTTCTAAATCACATTAATCAATTTCCTTATATTATATATAGTTAGAATCTACAAGAATTAAGCTTTTTATGGTATATACCACAACTTTATATCCTGAGTAGAAGAGCCGCCACGGTTAGTCCAAAAGTACTGAAAACGGGGGGCTCGTGCCGCCGGAGTGGGATCACCACCTTAAGGGCCCATTCACACTTGCGACTAGGCGAGGTCGCGCGACCAAGTTAGTCGCAAAGCGACCAGTCGCAAGTAGTCACTTTTCTCGAAAGGCGACGGTTTCGGGCCAGTCGCTCACTGCTCGATTTTTCAGTCGCGCGACCGCAGTCGCAGAACAGCTGAACCAATCAGATGCGAAGGAACGAATCAGATGCGTCCGGGATGTCTTTTCGGTGGATGTTTGAGGCCATCGCCGGAGAGGAGAGAGCGGAGTTCGCCGTCTCGTGACATAGTTGGCTTCAATGGGAACAAACACTGCGCCAGCTAACGCTTTAGAGCATAAACAGTGTGCGCAGGATGGGCGCAGCTTCCTGAGAAAGGGCTGCTAATCGGTACCGTATTGCACTGCGTGACCTCTTCATGTATATATGGTTGCATTTCATGACATTGATACGGACAACGTAATAATAAGAACTACGCTCTGGTGGTCCCAGTAAGTGCACTTTGTCAAGGCGGGAAGGAAAGGGAAACAGAGCAATGTCATTACAAAGCAAGTGTTGGATACTTTTCTTGGTGAGCAAGGCTACTCGTACACACCCTTTTTTTTTTTTTGAGCGTTCGGAGCCTGCGCGAATAGTATGCAGTCTCCATCCTTCGCGTTTTTGTACGTAGATAACAAAAGGTGTTAGTGCAGAATCCTCCGACGGTGCTTTTCCCGAACACCATCAGATAAGACAAAATACCCGGCAGAGGAATCATTTAAATAACGAAAGAGGCGGAAGAGAAAATAGCAGGCCTGACGGCCTCATTGGCGGTTTTGACGCGAGGGAAGAGCAGCGTGAGGTCAGCTGGGGACGATGCCGTGCGTTGTAGGGCGCGCACCCCTCGGAAACTACGCGATATCCGGAGCGGCGCGCTCTTCAAACTGCTTAGCGTCGCCGACGGCACGACAGAAGACGCCCCTAACAGAATAGACACTGGGTCGATGTGTTACGTTTCTTGTACTTTTCTTTTGTCTACGGAGCTTCGATAATAATCGCACAGTCACATGAAACGTTGACTTGCGAGACGAACTCTGGTTGCAGCGTTATAGCCTGTGCCTGCCATACGAGAAATGAGGACAGGGCGCGAACGGTCATGAATGTCGACGCGCGAGGCTATCAAGGCGCGGGGGTGCCGACGGCACGTCGCGTAACGTCGGCAAAAAGGAAACAAAACAGGAAACATAGGAGGAAACCTGAAATAGATGTGCGACAAGTTCCAAGAAAGGGACCGCGCGAACAGCGTGTAACTTGCCACCGATCGCGTCTTCGCAGAATTCCGGTCGCCCGAAGCAAGCGTACAACTCGATCAAGACACTCACACGCAAACAACTTCGTATATGACTACATGTGCTTGTCTTGCTCATATTCAACATTCTGCTTTTTTTCACTACTTTTTTTGATCGGAGGGAATACTTCTGAGTATGCACTCGGCGTACAGAAGTTGTATGAGAACGTGTATAAATCTTGAACAATAAAGAAGTGGAGTAGCTTCATACAGACTGGTTTTGTCTAGCGTTCTTGAAGCTGGACTGAGCAATTTAAAGCAACGACACGAAAAAGTATTTGACAACTGGAGAGAATTGAGGTATACCATTAGTATTGCGTGCGCTTATTGCGGAAGTTGTGACGTGATTAAATCACATGAGAAATTAACTAAATTAAATATTTAGCGCTCGCTTCCTCGCGAGGGTGTAAAACCTAGAAAAAGATTTTACTGCCACGTAGTGCTTTGTAGAGACAAGAGATGAGCGCCAGCAGAGCTATAAGCAAGGCTAGAAATTTCTTAATTGCTAGCTGCTTTCCTTAGCATCGGAGGATGTAACCATCTGACAGAAACGACAAGCAACCTGTGCATAATAATATCGTCGTAATGTGAACGAGTTGAATGTTATTAATTTTTAACACTTGCACGTATTTATTTCTGCTTTGCGTGGTAGTAAGCAATATTATACTATTTGCAGTTTACCGTCCGCCAAGCGGCAATGCCCTCAAACTAAAAAAAAAAATTATGTTCTTTGATTGTGTTTCTTCGGATAACTATTGACTTATCTGTATAGTGGTGATTTGAATATTGATCTTAGTGGGTATACTTCTGTAGCTCACGATTATTATCCTACGCTTTCTTGCAATGGATTTACAAACGTCATAACTTCCTCAACTCACCAGCACAGAATCTTCGTCATCTACCCTGGATCTTGTAATTGAAGATTGACGCAACAATTTCTTCTGCTGATACAAACACATCAGGCTTAAGGGACCATTGCCCAGTATTTATAACATATCGTAGCAAAACTAGTCATGAACACTTTCTAACCCAACAGGCCCTCAATTTTTTTTTTCAGTTCAGCATATATCTGACGGCGCGCTACAATCACTTAAACAGGAAATAAGTTTATGTGACTTATCCACTCTGTTTGCTAAGTTTAACGGGAATGATGCCTTCAAAAGGTTTATTCAATTATTTATACTAATATATACGAGCCACTTTTCTTTTAAGGCCCACACGCGGTCAAAAAAGGAAATAGAAAGCTTTGGGTCACGTGCGATAATTTGAACATGATAAGAAAGGAAAATTACCATTATCACAATTTTCCGCGCACACAACTGGCATCACCTTTAAAATAATTCATAATAGCACGAAATAAGATGAATACAGAACTTAGGAAGGCGAAAATCACGTACGATGAGAGGCTTTCCTTTAATATAACACATAAGCAACCAGACGCGACGTGAAAATGCATATGCGAAGTCCTAGGTCTTCGAAGTCATAGAAGTTTACCAGATTAATTTACATACAACAATGAGAAACTCACTGGCCAGCGTCTTGCCAATCACTTTATTACTCACTTTATCAATATTGTACCAACGGCAACTCATACGATTCCTCAAGTTAATTCGCCTAACAATTTAGTTGACAGGCTGCTCTTTGCACCAACAGACGATTCAGAAGTTCAGTGAATTTTCATGAGCCTAAACAGCAGGGTGATTCCACGTGAAACGTCACAGACCCTAGAAGCCACCATCGCCAAATATGTAGGAAAAAATTGGGCTTGTTGGTGATGGTGCGAATGAGGTTTGACCAAAGTATTTTTCTCGTAAAAGTCTTTTGGTGACGTAAGCGCTTTTTGAAGTTTCCGCGAAGAAAAAAAAAAGTTGGTTGGAGGTAAATTTTGTTTAATCAAGTGGCCCAATGACAATGTAATTAAAAAATATTCAACTGGCGTGATTATTACATTTGACGTCATGGTTGTTTTGTTAATTTTCCGCGTTTAATTGACTCAGTTAAAAAGAAAACATTTCTGCGAACGCACAATTTTTTGCGTAAATATCGTTAAGGTTTCAGCCACAGCATTGGTTTACTATTTTTCCGGTTGCTATAGCTATGTAAAAATATTTTCCGACTATGAAATCAAGTACTTTTCCAGGAGATTACTTCCAAATTTGGCAAAAAGTCACTTTATGACGATGTTCAGAGCTAAATTAAGCATTAAAGCCATACAGATAAAAATACGTGAGATAGCTATATACGTACCAATCTTTCAGCTTGTGATCTAGAATTCGTAATATGAGTAAATTTTGTTTGATACGTGAAAGTCCACAACCAATCCCGCGAGCAATCACCAGCACCTGCTTACGATAAAGGAAATTATACTTTAGAATACTTACAAGGAACTTATACACTTTGGGTCTATACATCCATTTTAGTAAAGCGTTTGACTGCCTAAATTACGATATGTTATGGAATTGCGAAATTACGAAAATATGCAATTGGTGGTACGGTCTTGAATATTTTAGTCTTATCTAACAATAGGACAGAGTTCTTCTGCATTTAACGACATTAGTCATCTGTTCTCCTGATATCAAGTGGAGTACCACAAGACAGTTTGCTAGGAATATTGATACTGGGGTCAAGTTTGTTGTTTATGCAAATGACGTCGCCATAATAATTACCGGACCAAATGCTGATGCGTTGGCATAAAATTGTAACATTTACTGGACAAAATCTTGCGATGGTCGCAATAAGTACATGCACTCGTGCTTAATGTAACGAGAACTAAAGTAATGATTTTCAAACCAAAAACAAACCGCTGATTTTGTCCAAGGTTTTCGAATATGCTAAAAGGGAAATCGAGATTCTAAATCATCACAAAATACTTCGAGTGACTTTTTCGTTCAACTTAACCTGGCAAACAGATATTATTAACGGCCCTGTAAGAAGCTTTCCGCTGGAACTGGGGTATTGTCGCGTTGTAGATGATTACTTCCTAGGTATATTAAACTTCAGATCTACCTGCATTATTTTCATCTCATATTAATTATTGCAGCTTAGTATGGGCAACAACGGCCCAGGCAAACACAAAGAAAATTTAGGCTACAAAAGGAATTATTGGATACATTGCAGACTTGCCTATCGCCTACATCACAGTAGTTTCGAGAAATTAACATCATGCCAGTTCCAAAAGGGTACGAGTACTGCACCTTAACATTGTTTTTTACTATTCTCGGAACTTCATTAAAGACTGTCTCAGCTATAACAGCACGAAGAGTAAGAATCCCCACATGTACTCATAATAGTGAAACCTGGTATATCCCTAGCTTTCGCACTGATTGCGAATTCTACTCAATGCAACATAATGTCCCCCCCAATACACACAACATAATGTCCCCCCCCCCCCCCCCCCCCTTCCCAACACACAGCAGCGTTTACGCAAGAACAACTGCGCGAAAACTTCCTGATATCCTAATTGGTATCAGTTTCAGGAATATTATTTGCTATTACTGATCATATGCAGTCGTCTCTTCGGTAAACTTATAGTAATGCTCGATTTTGTACCATTGCAATTGCATCGCAGATGGTGTTATTATTATTTAATTTCTTAGAGAAGAAAGAGAAAATACAGGGAGGTTAACCAGACGAGCGTCCGGTTTGCTACCCTACACTGGGGCCAAGGGGTTCATTGCATAGTACTATATAAAGGCTGTGTTATGAAGCCTATCAGCATTTCATTGCTTGTTACTGTATGGGTTTTCCTGCGATGCCAGTACTTTTGTTATCAATTCATCTTTCACTAAGCAAGAAACACACCCATTTGTAGGTATTCTTATAAATATGTAACTGTTAATTTGTATAATTATTTGTATTTCTTATTTGTTTACGATGGCTATGGATTGCACGATAAACCGGATGCTTTTGCATTGTCACTGCCAACACGACATTTTAACGAGATTAAACGGGCGATACAGTTGTGCATCGTTATTATGTCTTTCCATATTATGAAAGATTCGAATTAAGGACGATTTTTGAAGGCACAACATTTTTGGCAATTGCGCCTCGTTAGTATCGGAACTCACTGTCTGGACGATGGTCTGAACCGAAGCGCGCAAAAATCGGTAGAAGCCCATGTATATTTTTCTCGCTAAGATGCACAGTGTCGGTATACGGACGGGAGGGACCTCCCCCGAATGAAAGGAGGCGAAACGCGTGCGGATAGTGCCGCCGGCGACCATACGCACCGCTGTCAGCAAGACCACACAGGCCACCGTCTCTCGAGATAACCTAGGTATACTCACGTGCTTTCTGAAGTGTACGTGCTTTCTCAGACGAAAACTGGGCCTTCCCTGCTTTTCAGCTGTTATACTGGTATCTCAGTGCTCAGGAGTCAGTGGAGACGGAACACTTTTTGAAGGCGAAGCTTTGTTTGCCGCTCTCTGTCACTTTCTGCCAATTTTGTGGATGTAACCACAATCCATTGTCATGTTCACTTCGTTGCCTTGCAGGCACGTGCGCCGTAAGACGTGTATATTAAACCATTTTCCGCAATAAATTTTCAGCTGATAGTCGGAGCTTGTGTTGTGTCACTCGCCTGCGTCTTCACCATGCTGTTAGTTTTAACCGCGAACTTGGTATCTAGGCTGCGCCAAGTCGAAGTCTCTGAATTGTTTCTAGAGAGGGTCTGATCGGTCACTAGTATGGTTAACTGCATTTTGGGTTCTATCTCGTACAATGGGGAGCTTTCCGTGTCCGGTTTTCCTGCCGGTCTGGCAGACAGGCTGGCCGACCTGTCGCCAAGAGAATTATTTTCGAGAGGGGTTTCGCGGGGGGACAGCGGCGGCTATTTTGAAATTATTTTTGCGCGTAAATTAAGCACATGCCTGACATATAATAGTATAAACGTTTATAATTTCACCTGCACAATGACATACGTATATGCAAGATGTGCTAAGCACTATATCGCCGCTGCGATAACTTCGGCGCGTGTCAGAGCACCCTAATCCCCTCCCCCTGGTTACGGCCCTGCCTGTCGCTACGTCTGTCTGACCCTCCATCGTTCTAGAAAAGCATAGGACAACGTTGGGATCTATGCGCTCCTGTCGCGGTGCACTGTTTGTATCATGGCTTATATGCCTGCGATCGGACGAATGTAGAGTGACTGCCATAAGAGAAGGTAAAAACACTAAAACGATAATGGCTGGAGTAATGAAACATGCGAACGAGAGCAGACAGGCGCGTGAGCAACGAGCGCGTCGCAGCAACTGCACGGATCACGGCGCGAGGTGTCTTCCGACGGATGCCTCACTTCGGCTTCCTCACAGAGGATTTTTTATGCCTCTAATTTTCAAGTCTACCCTTAAAGTTAGACGTTACTGGTTCTCACTTATTCTTTATGGGTCACCTCCCGAGCTACTCAATGTGTTCTGGAAATTTCTATCTTTCTGAACCCTTACAGACAAGGAGTGAATAAAACCGGAGAGCGTGTATACGTGTCTCCCGAGTGATGCTATACCCGAATGCTGTGCTGAGTTCCGATAGTTAATTGGTTGGTTCGTCTGCCGTAGAAAACTGGCGGTTCCGACCTTGCAGTCGTTTTGCGTCGCCCGCACTAGCTTAGCCGGTGAGAGAGGAAAAATGATAAATGAAAGGCAGGGATCGCTCACCAGGACTGCGCCCGCTTGGCTACCCTGCATCGGAGGAAGGGGTTGGCAACGGGAGCAAGACTAGGAGAAAAGAAGAAAGTTGATGTGCGCTGAAGTCGCCGACGCAATGAAATTCTCAACGCTGTGTCACAGGTGGTCGCTCAGGCCGGTTGCCTTGATGAATCGCAGGAGCACGTTTGTGGTCTTCTGCGGCTGTGATGTACGTCATGGTCCAAAAACCTTGTCCAGCGAGAAAGGTTTTTCGTCTAGCTGGTTTAGAGCGGTGCGGAAGACTGAGCTTCGTATTGTAGTCATGTTGCTCCTACTGGTGGTCACGAATGCTGGCATCATTTAAAAATAATTGTAAGTGTAACCACGCGCTTCTCATTTATTGAATAATGAGGGAGCACTCTACTTCCTCAAGCTGAACGTCAAAATTTGGAGCTGATCCTCGAAGGATGGACACAAGTAGAAAATGTGCCACATCTCCCACGGCGTTTAAACTTGAACATATAGTGGCGATTGTGCGTATTAAATAGCTGTTAGGCTGGCATTTAGAAGGCACTCTACGAGAAAACGATGCATAAGAATGGCTTCTCCTTTCGTGAAAGGCCTATCGTAACAGGGGGATGTGAAGGTGATAGAAGAGAAGACCTACAACTGTTTTGCGAAAACTGTACCATTCGGTACGGCCTTTGCACAGGCGGTGTACTAAGGTTACCTGCGCTAAACGATCTGCTGCGCCGTTGTTGTTCTGCTTGTCTTAAGGAGTAATGTGTCCACATGCGCATTCTGGGATATATTGTCTGTTATATTTACGTATACGTTTTCTACTCTTCTTGTTGACTATTAACGAACCAGCGCTGGAAAACCAGGTGGTTTGTGTAGAAGAGGCGATACAGACAAACCTGTCAATACAATCAATCAATCAATCAATCAATCAATCAATCAATCAATTAAGTAATCAATCAATCAATCTCGCTGCTACCCTTTTTTGCGGTGTTTGCCTTCGTTTATGCTCTTTTGTCTTGCGTCAGGCAAGAAAAAAGAAAGGCACCGCGTGAGCAGCTCAGAGTGCTACATTAGGCCGCTCCGAAAGAGCATGCCGGCTCGCAATGAGCGCACCCGCCAGAGCGCTTGACGGCCGCACCATGCAACAAGGCGGTGCGATTACCTTTCGTGATTTCCCAATGAAGTGTATTGTAAATGACGCGTTGCTCGGCCGCGTTGAGTGTTGTTTATAGCGCACGTGGGAGTAGGCGCACGAGGCGTCCGGCCAGCTCGAAGAATGTGAAACGTGGCGGCGGGCGCCAGCGGCAGATGCGCGCCGCCAAGGCCGACCGGGGCTCCGTGGCCAGTGGGGCAAGGACGTTTCGTCCGGGGCCCCCCGGGGGTCAAGTGACCGCGTCCAGGCAAACAGCCAGCCATTACGACGGGTGCCGATGCGCTTTTCGCGCGTGTCTTGTTTGCGCCGCCGGCTACGGTCGAGTTTGGAAAGTAGTTAAACGCCTCGGGGGCGCCGGAGGCGCCGCAGTGATGCGGATTCTCTGAGAAAAATTTTCCTCAGCACGTGAATCGGCTGTGACCTGAACTGAACATCCATCATTTTACTCTCGGGGTATACATCTCTGTCTCAACGCACGACACGCTTGAGAAATAAAGGTCGGAGCGGCTTACACCACGCGCTCGCCCGCAGAAATCCATAGCCTTATTGCACGCCCAAGCTTCGGCTGTATACCTGTCATTGCTGCTACGGTTTTGCACCAGATTAAGTGCATGGTCACGTAGGGGTGAAGCTGTGGGCGATGCTTGCAACGTTCTGTAGTTTATAGTGGCAGGCACCTCGGGCCACCTAAGCAATCGTGACAACTGCGCTGTGGCAGCTGCACAGTTGCAGACTGGGATGTGCCAGTAAATTTTAGGTTGATCGGTGAGGTTTGGTGTAAGAGCAGAGTTAATGAATACTGTAGTGGCCGCGGCCTTTACGGAAATCCGACCAGAAGTCGGTCAAGGTGCCATTGAAGTTGCCGTACACGCTCGAGTGACCTATTGTTGAGGTTCGGGATACTCCCGCGGTCCCCGCCCCCTTCCCCCTATTTCTGGCATGTCTCTTCTTTTCCCGCTATTCTTCCCATTTTTCTTGACCATCTTACCGCTCGGTCAGTGTAGGGTAGAAATCCAGAAGCATTTTTCCTGGTTAAACTGTTGCCTTTCCCATATCATTTATCTCTTCATCTTGCGTTGTACACATAGAAAGATGTTTCACATGAAACGATACAAAGAAAACTGAGAAACAAACCATTAAGGATCGCAATCAAACACTAAACAAGCTAACGCGCAGCTTGGGCAGCTTGAAGGTAATATGACTTTAATATTCAGAATGGACAAACAAACAAACAACCAGACAAACAGACAGACAAACAAACGAACAAACAAACAAACAGTCAAACAAACAAGCAAGCCAGCAAACAAACAAACAAACAAACAAACAAACAAACAAACAAACAAACAAACAAACAGACAAACAAACAAACAACGGTGGTATGACGGTGGTGGTGAAATAACGGGGGTCTAGCCACTCAAAATCTGAGTGTGGAGCTGCTTGCGTGGCAGTGTGTTCCGAGAGCCAAGAAATTAACTTCTATCCTCGTTATTTACTGTTTGTCATAGAGAACGGCGTAAGAGCTTTCCTTCGGAATCCCCAAGCCCACTGTGACGAGAGCAAATATGTCAGCGCAGCTTAGAAGCTCAATGCGCCTTGACGGTCTTGAAAGATAACCCGATTACTTTCCATTCAGGCAGATAAAGTCCTCCATGTGCTGTACTTGAGTCCACAGGTGAATGTGTAGGGGGAAAATTTTAGCAGATTGATGCTCGTTTTTCTTTTTTTTTTCTTTTTTTTTTTGTAGCAGCGCGGGCTCACGTCTAGCTACAAAAAGAAAAAAAAAAACGCGATAAGTGCAGCGTCTGTTTTTCTTGGTCGTTCGTGTTCTATCATTGTTTTTTACGACATACATGGGTGAATATCCCAGGGCTCTTCACAAAAAATATTGGTCACCTCGTTGGCGAGAAAAGGGAAAAGCCTTTTCAATCTGATATGTAGGTTTGTGCCGCTAGGCGCAAACCTGACATTTGAGGGGAAAATCATCAACGAAGTTAGCTGAGTTTGTTGCAGAGAGCTGGTCTAAGTATCTATATACTGCCGTTAGTATAGAACTGGCAACCTGGCTAGTCATTAGGAGTGCGGTAGCGCACGACAAGACGAGGACAAGGAAGGAAACAGGACGGGCATTGGCAGCATAGCGTCCGTCCTGTTTCCTTCCTTTTCTTGCCTTGAGCTACCTTACTCATAAATATACGTAGTATGCTCATTTTTGTTTGTGTGAGCTCCACCGCCGCTATCGTAATCATCTGTAATCTACCACTAATGCGTATAGTGCATTCAAGCCGAGATCTGTTCTGTGATCATCCTTCTGTGAGCATTTAAGCCGAGATTTGTTCTGTTCCGTGGCCTAGCAGGAGGGCCTGCAGTTCGCTGTTATGCCCTCACGAACACTGTAAGAGTTCGTGAGGGCATAACAGCGACCGAACTAAAAGACAGAACAAATAAAAGAAAAACCCCGAACCCATAAACTTCAGAAATTGCGCATTTCTTTTTATGCTTAACGTCGGCTATACTTATAACTGACATTTGGAACGCATGACAGCGCAATTGCTGTTCTCTGGTAGCATATGCTATCGGTTCAATACAAATGAACAGAGTACAAACGAACTATTAACATGGGAATTGCTACATTGAACGGCATACCTTACTGATCGATGCTCGTCAGTTTAGCTGAATCCGAGCACTCATCTCTTTCCATATGAAGGAGAATAACAATGACAACTGCGAGTAAATGAACTACAAACACTGCTCAGCAAGCTCAACATTCGACAAAAGAAAACATTTAAAATAATCTATTGTAAGCTACATTTCAAGCCCCTTCGAAGGTATCTGACGCTCACTAACGCTATAGCTCGCACAAGTTGCTCACGCATTAAGCAGCATTTGTTCCTCCACGATATAGCACAAGCCACGAACCGTCAGAACCGTAATGCTATTCGCGTCCGCCTGCTTTACCCGCAAAGATGACTGGTCATTCATTGTTTTCGTTTGGCATAACCCCCTGAAAGAGGCAAGAATAAGAGTTTCGCTTTGAGCGCCCACCGCAGCGCCATAATCTGAAATTATGCGTGTATATTAAATAGCATGTACCGTCTACGAAAACGGCGCTTCCTTGAGACGGGAGCCCTTGGCTTTGTCGGAGGTACACTGACCGCGGCCTCGCCGCCGAAGCATCTTTCACGCCTTTACGGAACAAGGAGCAGTGTTTACAGAGCGTCTATTTCAGCCAGAACTCCGCCTTCCCGCTAGTCTATTTCTTGTTTGCACAGCGACGCCTCGCAGCGAACGAAGCCCACGGGCTGCCAGCTCGATGAATAGTACCTCCGCGCCATGCGCAGCAGTACGCGGCGCGCGTTACATGAGCGAGCGCGGCCAACCTGTCACGCTGCTCTGTAGCTTTGGAAAAGTTCCTGAGCACGGGCCAAGAAGCGGCACCCCGGCAGACGCGTTGAAAAACATCACCGGTGCTGCGAAGAGCAGGCTTGTTTAGCGACCTCCCTTCCGCGTTGCTCGGACACGAGGTGAAAGGGACGGGAAATAACCTTTCTCTCTGTTTTGAAGCGGGCGTCCGTCTGAAGGTACGTCCGGAGAGACGGGCTTGAGCGCGATGCGCCGAGCATCCCCGTTTTTTTTTCTTTTTTTATGCCTGATTTTTTACTTTCTTGCGTATGTGCTACGTAACGTGATGGATCACGTGCCTCGCGTCCGAGAAGGTTTTTAACACAATGCGCTGTCGGCTGGGTGAGCCGTGCCCCGAGACCTTTCGCCTCCGAGGGACGTGTTTTCGCGAACACGACGGCATCGACGTTGGGACTGGAATAGAAGCGCCGAATACCGCGGCTTGACAGACAGCGTTTTTCTCTTCCTTCACCTACTTTTTTTCTCTTATTGGTTGCTTGATCCTCTGGTTTGGCAAGCCTTCTGTTCGGGCACACTGCCGTACGCCAGCACGACTTCTGTGTATTCCGCCACCTCCGTCGGGTAAATTAAGAAAGGATTCGTAAATTACAAGCTGTGCCGCTTACCGTCAGCGATAGTTTCTATTTAGGAACGAGGACACGGCAGAATCTCGATCCTTCAGAGCACGCGGCGCAGGTAGTTTCGTTCGCTGGCTCCGTATAGCTGTGGAACGAACCCCGTTGCGGCTCCTTCGTCGGCGCTGCGCGTTAATTGCCTGTGTCGCTTGTTTCGGCAACGGCGTCACCACTTTCGTTGGGAACCGCATCGCGCTCGCTGGCCGAGCAGGTGGCTTCCCGTTACTGCAGCTTATACACAAAGGGAGGCAAGTGGGGGAGTGGGAGGGGCGCTTGTGTTGATCGGCGCTTACCGCGGCTGGCTCAGTTGCGCAGGCAGCGTGTACCCGTGGTTAGGCGCACCGCAGCGGCGAGCTCAATCAGCCCAGTTAATATGCCAGTTACATAAAAGACAAAACCGCACCTTGCTAACCATGGTTATAGTGCAAACTGAGTCTGCTATAACTTCAGTTTTGCGTTCGCGGGCTGCCCGGATGGCGCTCCTTACAAACCAAATCCAAACAGTAGCTAGGAGGGGGCGGGGGGGGGGGGGGGCAATCCTACAAAATGTTATGTTTCAGCCATGTTGTATTACAAGTATATTTTTTTTCTATCGGTAAACCATAAAATTTGAAAGCGCAAAGTCGCTGCCAATACAAGGGTGTGGTCGTCGTCACCGACTTTTGCATCTATAACATTCAAACTGATTTCCTTGACGGCTAAGTTATACAAGTGTGGTTAACCTGACTATAGGTCAAACTTATAAGCTGGAATGACAATAGCCCTACCTGCATCGTAAAAGCGCAAATGCGAACTTGTTAGTTATGCCGCAGCAAAATCACGATGTATTTCTATGTTCCTGTTTCTATGACATTTCTTTCTGTCTATTTCTGAACGGCTGGATTGAAGATTGTGAAAGAAACTTATGAATTAGGTTAACTTTGCCAGACGGTCTAAATGCTGATTATATACGAACGCTCCTCCGTATTTCATTGCCACCGGCTTTTTACTTTTCGTCAATCAAAGCTACAAATGCGGAATTTAATATGTAATCCCTAAGCCGCTTTCTATACTACTTGTCCATCCTAATGAAATGAGTCGCATGTGACGTCAGGAACAAGCGTCGTCATCCGCTAACGCACAGTATTTCCTTTGCCAATATACGGAAAGACAATGCTTTCTTATTTACTATTTCTATATGATTTTTTTTTCTTCTGCTCATGGCTGTCAGATTGTTCTCAATTTCACGTTTTTTTTTTTACATTCACTTAAACCTTCGTAGATTTGATTTAAATTTAAGACCCCTAATTCCCTTTGCTCACACAGCCTTAGTTTTCTCCGATCCCTCAAAGTCGCTATGTGCTACAGTTACTGAGATTATCATCATTGTAATCTTCGATAACTGAACGCGAAGAGCTATTTGAGGTCATACCAAAGAATTATTTGAAGCGACACCGATGAAAGGTAAGTGCCGCTATTGCTTAATCTAGGCACTAGAAAATAACAAGGTTCAATTGTGGAACCCCGCTGTGCCATAGATATTTCAATTTCAAAGCCGGTAATAGATGCAACGCATGCATGCGTATTCGAGTGTACTACATCGCGACCTCTCTGGCGAGGCCTCGCCTGAAGTCCGGTGCTCATGGAACTTTCAAAAAGCCCCCTAAACGAGCTGCGGCCCGGCTTTTTGCCTCTCGGAACTTCAGTGAACTCCGTGTGGGACATCGTGCGCTGAGGCTGAACTTACAAAACTTTTCGATCGTAAGGGATTTTTGCCACCTTCGCTAGACATGTCCAACATTACGATTGACTGGCAATTGGCATCTTCTCTTACGAAGAGATTTAGCGTAAGAACGTGTGTTGTGAATACGGGCATGCCTAATTTGCTCATGAGGAGGGTGGGCGCCTCGTGCTGGCATCTGGGGTAGCTGTAGCATGAAGGGCTGCTTTTCCAAGTGCAGGGTAAGACTGCGTTTAACATGGACGACTCAGAAGCATAACTCTAAGACATAAATGTAGCTCTCACGGAATCCTCCCGTACGGTGCCAGACACATTCTACTTAATTTCGTCTTACAGGTTACACTTTCGAAACACAACTGTTAACTTTCAACCGTAATTAGATTTTATCTATCTATCTATCTATCTATCTATCTATCTATCTATCTATCTATCTATCTATCTATCTATCTATCTATCTATCTATCTATCTATCTATCTATCTATCTATCTATCTATCTATCTATCTATCTATCTATCTATCTATCTATCTATCTATCTATCTATCTATCTATCTATCTATCTATCTATCTATCTATCTATCTATCTATCTATCTATCTATCTATCTATCTATCTATCTATCTATCTATCTATCTATCTATCTATCTATCTATCTATCTATCTATCTATCTATCTATCTATCTATCTATCTATCTATCTATCTATCTATCTATCTATCTATGAGCATAATTATTTGTGCTATATGTTTTAATTACAAGAGAAAATAGCCATGAAAGTTTAAAATAAAAAAAAACAACTAGAACCACCCAGAAGGACATTTCAGCGCCACGCACATACTTGCAAAAAAAGTAAAGATTAACATAGTAGTTAAGGAAAAAAATACGAAAAAAAATGTCACAGTTTCGCCCTAAGGGCGAAGCAATGAATGCGATAGCAACACAGCAATGTCATACGAAGTAAGGTGAGCGGCTTTGGTAGCAATAAGAATTGTAATAAACATGAGCTGATTAAGTAAGCAGGTGTGCTGCGGCGTAAGTAGACCGACATGAAGAGAGACTCGATGACCACGGGAAGGCGCGTGTGAAACGGTGGTGTTGATGAGAAGCGCTTCCCGTGGGCAGCGCGTGCGAAGGGACACACCTGTAGCGCTGCACTGCCGATCCGGTCAGCATTGCATGTGTAGCGTGCGTTGGAAAATGTGGCCCGACTATTACGAACTGAATGAACAAGCGTGGTGTGAGCACGCACAAACACGAAGAGATCACACTGAATGACAGCAGACAACGACTGTCAAAACGCTGGCAGCAAGCATACGCCGCCGCGGGCGAAGGTACGTGCGGTTTATCGCTTCAACGGAAACTGAGCGGCGAATGCACGGCGCATAAAGGTCAGAGCCGTGTGGAGATAAGAGACGGTGCGAGCGAGCGACGAGCGCGGTTGTTGGCAGAGAAGTGCGCCCCCCCCCCCCCCCCCCCCCCTGCTCCCTCCGGCGCTGGCTTCCTGCTTCCTTGCTTGCGCGTGGGAGATTGAGTGCGTTCGCTCTCCGTGATAGCGCGCGTCCCCGCACGCTTCCGCTCGGGCATACGGCGCGCGGCGAAGATTTTATCTATAGGGAACCTCACGGCGACGGCGACGACGACGGCGACGCCGACGGCAGAAATCCGGTTGAAGTGTCCATATAATTGCTATCGCAATAAAACTTGAGTCACTGTACAGAGACGTCCTTTACATTTGAAGCACATGTCCGTACTAATAAAGACCTGCCTAAGACAGTAAGCTTATTGTCCACGCCTACCTAAATATGTTTGCTATATTTTGGCTGGGTCAATCTTCGTTTCAATGTGTCGGTTACATTGTGCTAAAAACAATAAGAAGAAGTACAAGAAAAAAAAAGAGAACACACGCACACGCACGCACGCGCACACACGCGCGCGCACACACACACACACACACACACACACACACACACACACACACACACACACACACACACACACACACACACACACACACACACACACACACACACACACACACACACGCGCGCGCGCGCGCACGCACACACACACACACACACACACACACACACGCACGCACGCACGCACGCACGCACGCACGCACACACACACACACACACACATATATATATATATATATATATATATTGCATCAACATCAAAGTGCAATATTAAATCACTCTGAAGAGTATATTTTCAAAACTTCATTTTGATTCATTTGCCCGAAGAAGGTTGTTTGTTACTGGAGAACCTGAAGGCCAAATTTCCCTGCCTTTTATTTGGCTCCCAAACGTCAGCGCGGTTACTCTCAGTGGGACGTCACCGATTTTAGTCCCCTAAACTTCCTAGGTTTACCCTTTTTCGTTATTTTATAATGCAATGCAGTCTTCCTTTACCAACAAGCGATTAAAGAGAGCAGTGTACACGCTGTCAAAATTCATGGCGTCATTGGGAGCTAGTGCGGCAACTTCAGAGCGGCATCGTCCCCGTCTTTTGTTCTTGCGGATTTTTTCGATGATCAAGTCTCCTCTTATTATAAGAGTGGCCATTTTGACATTGCAGGAACGTAATTTACTAATAATGCTTAACTTAACATTCTTCTTTGATGTCCGTTCAACGTAAACATGCCTAGTGACACACGTAGAAATTACGATTCTTCGAGTATCGTTAAGTATGCGCAAACGCCCCCATCACACGGAAATCATCAAGCCAAGAAGTCACAGATTACCCCACTATCTATGCTTGAATCACACTAGTTGTAATCGCTTAAAACTAATGTCTCGTTATGATGCGGTGGTGCTCAGTGTAGTTGCGCGAACAAAAGTCTTTGTTGGCAATGAAGGCTGTCAAGGCCAGCTCTTTCAATTAAAGGCCATGGTCCAAGTGCAGGCCCAAAGGACAATATGTGGTTGCGCAACGTCCTTATACTTTGTAGCATCGCTTCCGCCTTTGCTGGACACAAAGGGGCAACCCTTTGAAAGAAAGAAAGAAAGAAAGAAAGAAAGAAGGAAAGAAGAGAGAGAGAGAGAGAGAGAGAGAAAGAAAGTGATTAGTGTTTGCTACACTTTGAGAGCGTGGTCAAACAAAGTTTCCATACTTCGTGACAGTTTCATATATGGACATCAAATCATTACAGTCCCTGGTTTATAATATAAAGGGCAGGTCTCCCGGATTCCTCATGCGCCACTCCACTGACGATCTTCTCGCTGATACTTTTTGGAATGTGCTCCCAAAATCGTTACTTAACAGCGGAGTGTTGTGTTCTTCGCCGTGCTTGCGTGTGTGCGCGTTTCGCCCGTGCTTAGAACGACAGAAAGCTGAGCTAGTTGGTAAGGATTCATAATGCAAAAAAGGTAAGGCGTGCAGACACGGACACAAGAGAAGTGGACAACACAAACGCCGAATCGCCCGTGCTGCCTCTTTATTATCTTTCTGATTTTTCTTTTTTGCTTATCTACCCTTTCCGTTACACCCTTCCGCAACTTTAGGCTAGCCAGCTGGGCACGGCTTTGTATAACCTCCCTGCCCTTCCATCTTTTTCGTCTCTCTCTATCTCCCTAGTGCGCCCATTTTGTCATTTTCGGTCAGCCCACTATGACTTTACATTCACCAAAGGACATTTTCATAGCCGCGAGTTTCGTCAGGGTTAGTGAGCTTCGCAATTTTTACGATGGTTTCACTATGTATACACTCGTTGTTTGGGCGTTGCGGTGTAGCTCAATCGCAGAGCATGCCTCTCAGCTGTGGTTGCACGCTTGCTTGGAAAAATGAAACAAATTGCGGGCATGGATCGCTCTGAAGGTGACTATAATGCTAGCAAAACACGCAAACAAGGCATTGAGAAGCCACCCCAGCGCTCCTTTCGAAGCACAAGCGATGCAACCATGCATGCTTAGTTGCTCACGTCCGAGAGGTAAATGTACAATGATTATTATTTGGTTGAAAGGCTGTGCGGCATTCAGTTCGTGGATTTGGCAGCTTGATATAGCACCACACTTTCTGACCTTCAGCTAAAGGATATCCATAATATGAATGATAAGGTAGTACATCTGGTAGTCGGTGGCATCGTCCTTGATGAACCTGGGAAAAGATCATTTCAGGCGAATGACAACAACTATTACCAGGATGTGGGCATGACATAATTAAAGGAAAGGAAGCTCTTGTGGATGAGAAGGAACACTTAGGTATTTAATGTGTACCTCTGCCAGACGGCTTACTCGAACGTTGCCAACTTCTCGTGCATTAGGTAATGCATCGCGGCTTAGAACCGATAGAACGCTTCCTATGAGGAAGGCTGTGAATAAAGAAGAACTTTATACTTTGACAACTAACAAAATTAACAAGTGTCGTAAGCGACTTTCGTTACAAACATATGCACCTTATAGGATATTGGCCTAAATGAAGTCATGCTGTATTTTTGCGCGCATTCAAGTTGGCTCTTAGAAATTGTCGTAGCCAGCCATACATATTACTTTTTTTTTGATGTTTTGACTTACTCGTAATGAGACGTGGAAAGAGGTGGTGGAAGTAGGAGGGGAGAGGTGGGCAGAGGGTAGGAGTCTCGTTTACAGGTCAAGTTTCGGTTATTTGCGTGCTCTTGCGAACACAGGTCTCGCATTTTCTGTCATTCGGGCTACACATTCCATTTTGTATTTTTAGCAGGTTGAAAATCAAAATCGCCTGTTGCAAATTCCTGAATTGTCCATTTTCTCTTGAGTTAATTGGTGAGCTCTATACCTAAACTTTAACTTTTCTTATATTTTCCCTGCTTCTCCCGTTCTCCAAGTGCAAGGTAGGCACCAGGCCTCAGTACTGATTAACCTCCCTGCCTTTCATTTATCCTTCTCTCTCTCTAAACTATGACGAGAAATCACACTCATCAGTTAGGTAATTAACTAAGCTTCTCTAAAAAACGTATTTATTTCTAATGTAGGCCATCTGCTGAATTACGTGAGGAGGTAAAATTGCCCGCTGACACATTCATCTCCCTTTTAAATACTGAAGTCCATCACCTTCATTTCGAAAAACGGCCTGTCGTGCACCAGGGGGCTTGACGAGGCGGAAGATATGGTAGTGATCGTGGGCGGCATTGTGTTTTAGAACCCGCCGTGGTTGCTCAGTGGCTATGGTGTTGGGCTGCTGAGCAGGAGGTCGCGGGATCGAATCCCGGCCACGGCGGCCACATTTGTATGGGGGCGAAATGCGAAAACACCCGTGTACCTAGATTTAGGTGCACGTTAAAGAACCCCAGATGGTCCAAATTTCCGGAGTCCCCCACTACGGCGTGCGTCATAATCATATCGTGGTTTTGGCACGTAAAACCCCATAACTTAATTTAATTGTGTTTTAGGGCTGATAGTTGCTCATCATCCAGGAGGCTATAGACAGTAGCATACGTAACTTGTCCTTGGGTGAATCAGTTACTCAAGGCGATTGGGGCAGGTTTTGCCCTTTCATAACGGTCCAGTCGACAATTGTAAACACAATTACAGTTGGGGCTGTCATGAGACATAGTCGAAATATAAGAATGTGTTAAACCGAAATGGTTTTAGATAGTCGTGAACTTCGGCGTTTTAACAATACACTCACCGTAAATTTAGTTAATAAGGCCCGCATTCACAAGTAAGTTCTTACGTTAAATCTGTTCGTAAGAGATGGTGAAGCTCCCCCCCCCCCCCCCCCCCCAATAGTAATAAAACAATGAGTTACTGCTACTACTACTACTACTACTATACTGCTGCTGCAGATGCTGCTGCTGTTGCTGCTGTGGCTTCTGCAGCTATACGTTTGCCTACTAGGCTACTGTAATCAAGTAATAAATACTATAGGCCTTCTGCAGTATAACTAAAAATCGACGACCCTTTGTTTAAAATACCTTTTAGATATTTCACTTTCCCATCCAGCGCAGAGACATCTTTAATGGTTCATCAAATGTGTTGTTGCTGTTGTTGCTACTGCTAGGGCTGCTACTGCTACTGCTGCTGCTGCTTGTGTTGCTGAAGCAGCTATTTAAATAAGGTGAATAAAGTAAAAGCGCCCACGTTTGACGGCAGCGCTTTATTTACTCGGGTATATAAGAATAGTTCGTGCTAGTCCTCGTGAATGTCTTCGTGTGTGCTCCCCGGGTGCCCCCCATCCCGGCCTCGCTGCCCATTTCTGCGCGTCTTTTCTCCCTCTCTCGGGTGCAGTACTTTCCCTCTCTACCTGATAGCAGCGTCCGTAGCGCATTTCTCACCAACGACAGCCGAAAAGCGGCACGGAGCGCGACATTTTATGCTGCAAATCAGCCGCCCGGCTTTCGCCCTCTCCCGTGCTCGGTTGTCACATCTGTCTCGCTCCGGCGGCAACGATACGGGGGCCCGGGCTGACGGAGTTCGTCCTTGAACCGAGCAAGGTCGGAGTCGCCGACGCTCTCGCAGCGCGTCGCAGGTCCGAGCGATGTTCGATCCCAGCCTTGACACGGCGCGCTTTAATTGAGCCCAACAATGCGGGACGACGTTGGTGGGGTGCCTTGGCGGAGATTCGTGCGTGTGAAAGTACCTATTGGCGGCCGATGAGCCGCAACCTGCGCGATCGCTACCCAACGCTCGCGCTCGCCGGCTGAAGGGCGCGTGTCTAGCCGACTGGCCCGGACAGAGGAGCACGCCGAAAGGGCGTGAGGTCCCCATGGGTGGCATCGGCTACCGCTTCGGTGTCCTGGGGCTCCGCAGGGATGCTGACCTCAGCTGTGGCCCACGTCGACCCCTCGCAGTGTCGCTGTTCCAGACGCTCCGTGCTCTGACCCGCCGATTCGCATTCGGAAGAGACGGTTCGCGATTGTTCTTGGCTCGTGGAGAAAGTCGAGCATCATAGGCTTCGCGCGCTTGCGCATACGTACAGTCTTTGCCAAAAGTATAGACACCGCTGCGCGCGTGCTCGAAATAGCGTTCGTGTGTGCTCAACTCGCCCGAATCAGTGCTTTTATGGCTTGCTCTTTCATTGCAACGCGCTCCCTGAAAATGACTCCAGTCGCGCGCATAGTGTCCTCCGTAGCTTTGAGTAACGGCGGAAGAAGGCGCAACTTTCAAAAACGGCGGAAGTTAGGCACAACTTTTCGTATTTATTTGTTTATTTTTGCAGCTGATATTGTTTTCTAAGTGAAGTAATTTAAACAATATTGTTTATATAAATTGCCTTTGAAAGCAGCGGGAAACACTTCGTGTTTGCCTTCCTGAAAATATTAGGTGACTTCGAACAATCGCCAGAATTGTATTCGAGTATATGTTCATTATGGGTCATTGATCACCGATGCCTCCGTGATTTCATCGTGCATGCTGACATTCCGTGCATTTCCTTGACCACAGAGCCATAAAAGGCACTGGGCGGGTGTAAAGTTATTCCTTGTATTTCACTAAGTGAAACAATACAATGTTTATTGTGTATAGCCGGGATGAGTATGTCTTTTGTGTCTTTTACATGACTTTACATGTCCCTCTCCTGTGCGATGGGTGGCTGTCCCAGGTACATAACCATGCTTCCGGCGCTGGTACCCGTATAGTGAAGCTATTTGTGTGGTCGAGACTTGGTGTGCGCTCGTCTAAAGCGTGCTAATGTTGTATTCGTGCTTTATACACATCATCGATGATTGATATTTTTTGATAGCCGGCCATACCTTTCCATTTTCCTACATGAAAAAAAAAGTGCTAATAAAATCAACTATGAGTGACTAAAAAATGTGTGCCGTACCGGTAATAAAATCAACTATGAGTGACTAAGAAGTGTATGCCGTACCGGTCAGCCTTTATTTTTTCATCCTGAGTCACCAATTAAATGATCAACTTTTGAATTGCTCCCACAGGGACCAAGGTGTCAATTAGGCAGTTCAGATTGAGAACAGCAGTTTGCTGGGCACCTGCAACAAACAAACAAACAAACAAACAAACAAACAACAAACAAACAAACAAACAAACAAACAAACAAACAAACAAACAAACAAACAAACAACAGACAGACAGACAGACAGACAGACAGACAGACAGACAGACAGACAGACAGACAGACAGACAGACAGACAGACAGACAGACAGACAGACAGACAGACAGACAGACAGACAGACAGACAGACAGACAGACAGACAGACAGACAGACAGACAGACAGACAGACAGACAGACAGACAGACAGACAGACAGACAGACAGACAGACAGACAGACAGACAGACAGACAGACAGACGGACGGACGGACGGACGGACGGACGGACGGACGACGGACGACGGACGGACGGACGGACGGACGGACGGACGGACGGACGGACGGACGGACGGACGGACGGACGGACGGACGGACGGACGGACGGACGGACGGACGACGGACGGACGGACGGACGGACGGACGGACGGACGGACGGACGGACGGACGGACGGACGGACGGACGGACGGACGGACGGACGGACGGACGGACGGACGGACGGACGGACGGACGGACGGACTTCTAAATTATCCGATAGATTTTCTAGCGTACACTTCGGTTATTAAGTGATTAACTGAACCAATTTTATTACTTGATTTCGAAATGTTAAGGTGCTGCTTCAATAATAGCAAATATACAACTAGAATTGACCGCTACAATGAAATGGGGGGCTTAAGGTGCATTCACATGACCGGACGGAGGAGGAATTTTCGCAGCGGATGGCGTATCACGTGACGCGCGCGTCATCAAAACGTGCCGCCCTCGCCTATAGTCCGGCCTCCTCCGCTCGCGGTCCGGATTGAATATGCTCGCCGGTATTTCCATCCGTCCGTTTGGCGGTCATCTGATCTCAATTCAGCGTAGTCAGCGTCAAATCTGTCGACATTGGACGAATTGGCGTGGCTACGATGGCGTGTTGTAGGCTTGAAGCCACGTGTGTTTTTATTGTGCAGCAGTGACCGCATGTGCTTTTGTTGTGGTGGCAGCGGGAAAGGCGAGTCGTGGTTGCGCGCGCATTTCTATTTACTCAGAACGCGTAACCTGCGTGACCTCAACTTGAGTGAGGTGCACAAGAAAACGCTAAGTGACGAGGCAACCGTCACTTTTTTGGCTCTTGTTGAATGATTCACGGCGCTATGGAATATAGAACCCGCTGAGTATGCAAACGCGCAGCTGCTAATAAGCGTTGGAGTCGAGAGTAAGCACGCGGATTCCGCAAACGGCGCTCCGGCTGTGGGAATGCGACGTAACTCAGCTGCGCCGGATTCAAGGTATCACGTGACTGTTTGGCCCGCGGATCAGGCGGGATTTTGCCCTCGCGTGTGTATCCACCTTTAGGTGCGCCGCACAGTTAGGCCAAGAGCGAGCGAGAGAGGAAAGGCATGGAGGTTAGCCAGATGCGAGTTTCTGGTTTGCTGCGCTGCACTGTGGTGAGGGAAATAGGGGTTGGAAAGAGGACAACACAAAAGAGAGAGAGAGAGAGAAATTAAAAAAATTAACAGGAAGGGTGTTTAAATTAGAGGCGTTCACAGAAGCCCCTGGATCTCAAGAAGTGCAGAAGCGCTTGCACGGCCATCTGATGCGATGTTAAGTCCCACCGATGCTGTAGGACTTTTGAAGCGAAGCTTTCTTTGCCTCTTCCTTCGACTTTTCCACTGCTGCTGCTAATGCTGGTGCTGTCTTGCAAGACGCGTCGGGGGTGGTTCAGAGCGTGTATATACATGGAAGAAGCGTGGCAGAGAAGAAAGGCGGCGCGAGAAACTCGTTGAAACCTTTCCACCGCGTCGCATGTGCACAATGTTCTCTGGAGCTCCCTGGGCATCGTCACATCTTGACAGCTGTAATTATTTGTGACCCCCCCCCCCCCCCCCCCCAAGAGCATTGCAGAAACTGCAGCGCTTACCCTTTTACTAACGTGCAAGTCCAGAGTTGAGGTAGATAGAATGGTAGAGAGGCGGCAGGGAGAAGAGGTAGAGAATGGGTGGAGCCGATGCAGTCGCGAAACGAGGGTATAACAGCCTTGCCACTCCTCGCTCAGTTTCCATACATGGGGGGAGGGCGGGAGAGGGAAAAGGCGACGTGAGAAGGCAAGGAAACACTACTACTATAGACACGACAGCGGTTGCGGGCACACTGAATGTACGGTATGGTACATTTCTACTATGTATGAAATATAAACACCTTGCAAATTTGTCAAGGAGACAACTGACGCAGGGCGTGCGACGCAAAGCCGCATTAAATAACCGTAGGGTCTAGGCGACACTACGGTCATTTAACCACTACGGATGGTCGCATGTCAAATTAACACTTCTGTGCCCGCCGCGGTAGTTTTGTGGCTATGTCATTTCTCGACGTCGCGGGTTGAATCCCGACCACGGCAGCCACATTTAGACGGGAACAAAATACAAAAACCGCTCGTGCACTTAGATTTAGGTGCCCATTAAAGAACACCAGGGTGCCAAAATCAATACGGAGTCCTCCCTACGGTGTGCCTCATGATCCGATTGTGGTTTTGGCACGTGCAGCCCCATAATTCAATTAAAGTTTCACACTTCTGTCATGCTACGATGTGCCATGTGAGGCAATGGCAATGCTCAAACCTCTTAGAGGTTATGAACAATGGCGCACAACAACGCCTCAAGCAAACACGTCTCCCTGTGCGTTCTGTGTACTACGCAGACAAACAGCAGCGGTGCACGCAAGCTAACGTTTAACATCAACTCACCGCTGTTGTATCGGGCTAAATATTGAAGAAATTAAACATTCGCCGTCACCAACAGCGCTTATTATCTTCACTCAGAGCAAACAGCACAGAAAGCTTCGTTTACATCGATTCCCACAGTGCGTGGGATCGGCATATTTTTTCCTTCCGCCAGAGGCCGGTCGTCCAACTGGTTGAGCATGACGGAAACCGACTATTTCCGTACACTGTAGTGTAGGCACTGTCACAGAACACGACGTATTGTTTCCAGTTAGGCCAAATTGTAAACCGCAGTAAGTACGACAAAGCGAAACTAAAAAATATAGAGAGAAATAAAGCGAGTAATCATCTACAGGACTGTTAGAAGACGCTCTTTGTCCATGAGAAATGCACCTTGCTGCGGTGTTGATGCCGGCCTACATGCATTGTAAAGTGCGGTGGGTGCCCTTCCAACATTATTCATATTCCATAATGTATGAGAAACAGATACAGTGAAAAATAACGTGTGAATGCGAACTTTCGATGCGGCCGGGATCTGCTGCTATCACTGGAAAAAATGAATAGTGAAGAGACAGCCACAGATGGCTCTTTAATGGAAGCTGGCTGGGTTTGCCTGGCGACATGCCTACATTGCCCGTGCGGATGGAAGAGTTGTGGTGCATTAAAGCGACATGATCAGGCTGAAGGATCGTTAAGAATTGACAACGTTTCACTCATGAGCCGACGATATGGCATTGATGCATTGAATAGTACTGCGGTACTGCCTCGAAAGGATCGACATTCAAGTACCTCATTTTAACTCCGCAGTAACCAATAGGATGACAATAATAATTATTCACATTATTATTTTCCAAAGCCTTCCCCGAAAGCGTACTACCAGCCTCTAAATAAAATAGCGCATTCTATTCAAGGAATTCTTTGATTTACTTCATTTTCTTTGACTTAGCCGTTTGGTATGTACCACTGGGTGCCTACCTACTCTAGGCCAATCCTTCTCCACCCACGCCCGAGGACCGCCATAGAACCCTACGGTTTTTATTTAATTCAATAAAGTTTCTTCTCTCTCTCTCTCTCTCTCTACCGAATGAGAGAGATACAAGCTTTTATGATATGCTGGAGATGTTAGCCTGGTTGTTCGCCTGACATGCCACTCCAGGTGCTGGGTGAGGATTATGATAGGCATGTGCCCCTGTGACACAAGAGGTACAGAATCTTTAAATGCAGCAACATATGTGTCGTATTCGTCTGTGCACAGACCTGTCATCACCATTCTTCCCTCGACAAGCATCATGCATCGCCTTCGTCCTCTTGACATGGCTGCGTAGACGTCTCACACTGCGCATCCCCCTCATTTGGTGTTTACATTTCGGCAGAGCTTGCACGCGGTGTAGTGAATAAGCATAGATATTTCAATAGATCAAAGGTGTTACCTTCGTGGTAGATAAACACAGCAAGAGGTTGCTCCTGCGTAGGATGAAAGTATACGCGATTGTACGCATCGCCGTTGTATAAGATTTAATACAAACCGTTTGACTAAAGGTTCGCTTCACATAGATTGCGGCGTCTGCGTTGGATCTGCATAATGTTTCCTTTCTTTCCCTCCTTGGTGCTGTCGATGCGTGGAAACGCGTGCAGCCGTATATACGCCAAGCGTGCCTTTGTCGGGAAGACCGCTGGCAAGCGCTTGTACCTCTTTCCACTTTCTTCGCCAGCGCTTACCCTTTCTCTATGCTTCCCATCGAGACTCTGTTTGAGAACGTGGCACTTATTGGCAAGCAGGGCAATCACATGCAGAGCGTATTACAAAATTTTAGAGAAAATCGCGGAATGGCCTGAACAACTCTCTGGGCATACCTGCCTAGCATATAATACTGACAATTTCCTGCTTCATGCAACTGAAGAGACCGAACCACAGCGCGCAGCATTTCGGAGTAGAAAGCGCATCTAAACATTACACTAATAGAGTTGAAAACGATAAGCGGAGTTAAAAAATAAATGCGGTGCGCAAGCATAAATGTTCTCTTGCCTGAAGAATGAGCTCAAATCGTGGCGCTTTTCGACACTAGCTTGGACACGGCGATGCCGTACGCTAGAAAAAGGGCCAGCGGGGAACGAGCGTGTTTAGTCGTTGCCCAAGTCTCTCAGGCTGTGCGCAGTGTGTTTAGCATACTGCATACTGCAGCGGAAGATGTCCCACATATTCGTCATGGTAGGAGCGTTCTTGAGCGGTCGTTTTTCTGGTCCCGTGAAGGAAACACCTTATGCAAGCTTGCGCTGGCGCCTTTGCGAACGGGAGACCGCTGCTGCAGACATCTTTATAGCTAGCCTCGTTGGAAGACGCTAAACATGCAGATAATCCGCCATTTTCTACTCCTTCTTGCTGCTGGTTAGACAAACACTGCTGATGCAAACTTGCCGTTTTATTTTCTTTGTGCGTCTAATTGTGATGTTTAATTAATAAATTTGTAGTAGCTCTGTAAATTTTCTTTCTCTTCTCTTCTGTACATCTGTGTTTTTATAACGGGAGCCTTTCTTAGGGTGTAGCCCTTGTGTGCTGTATTGAAGATCTTGTCTTAGCCCTAAACGATTTCAATTATTATAAGGCAAACTTAAAAAGAAAAGAAAATAACTTGTTTCCATTCCTTCCTTTATTTGAGGACCAAGTGACGGTAAGGACAGCGTGGCCGGAGGTTGCTCCATGGCAAGCACTAATTTCGAGATATTTGTCCTTGGTATGCACCACGCTTAACACTATCGCTCAACGTAGTTCTTTTCTTTCAATGCGTAAGGCTTCGGTGTAAAATTATATAGGTAGCGTCAATGGTGTTGTCGCGGTATTCCTAGCACGAACTTTCTGTTCGTTTGCGAGAGGCCTTTGTGTACAGGAAGCGAGTGCCCTAACGGACTTTCATATATTGCAGCATAAAAGTGAAGTAGAGAGTCGACAGAGCGTCCATCGGCATTGTTGGAAAGCGTGCAGACTATATTAGCGAAACAGTGTAGCGCCTTTTTATTTTTTCGTGCATGCGGTGACAGCGTCATAAGCCTAAGGAATGTATTGTGCAATAATAGTAGGTGCCTCGCAATTAGGTTTTGTGAATGTCGGCAACCTTCGGTATGTAGCACGAGACGTCATGCTTTGTCGAGGGAAATAAGACACTCTCCTCAGATGACATTTCTGGATGACTACAGAACTACAGGATGACTGCAGGTACGTGACTACAGGAATTTCCGAACAGAGTGAATGGCTCTGTACGAAGTCTATCACGCAGTACTCTCCTGTCGTGCCATGAGTATCATATGCAGATGACATCAGCCCAAATGCATATACACATTGAAGGCTGTGTGCGTTCGTCCATGCCAGTAAGTCAGGTGTTGAAGAGCGTTCCCTGCAAATGATGTGCAGAGTCGTGGCGCCTTCGCTTGCAGAAACACCCAGTGCTACTGAATCTGAGGTTAAACAACTGATTAGTACTCAAGCGCTCATAACAACTGTAGAATGAAGGCTGGCAGGCTGTTCTTTCATGGCGAGATACCTCATTTAGTCTCTATATCTGCCAATTTCCTCTATAAGGTAGATAAACGTCGGAGTTATATCGAACTGAATTCTAGTGACTAATGTATAGATCTACGAGTGAGGTAATCCGAAATTAATTCATAACTGCAGCCACGAATGCTGTGGACAGCAACGAATGAATTGAATTCAATAATGTGATTGCAAGACGCGCTTTAAAAGGAATAACTGAAGGTATAGTTTAACGAATTGAAATCATTAAATGGATAGATAGTTCTATACCATTCAAATTTTGGGACTGAAATTTCAAAGCTTTTTGTTCTAAAGTGCAGTTTGCCCTCGAAACCGCTCGATGAAGTGCGATGCGAGCCACGCGAGGCTCTAGACACTTGGGAAGCCGTGCAGGTTCACGCTTCAGCCGTTTTTATCTTCCTCTTCACCTATCGATCGGAGAAAGTGTTCCGCTCAAGGGGTGAAACAAACTCGCTGACGGTGGCTTTTGTTACAGTGATGAGAATGCGCGCTTCCAGAGAGGACAGATCATCACGAACGACTGAAAGGCAGGAAGGACGAACGGGCGGTATTGCAGATCTCCTTTGACCCCGGGCCCCTGCACGGTGATCGATCAGTGTCGGCTGCGAGTTAAGATGTGCGCGGCTCGGTTTTCGTAACATTTTCGTTGACGTTGGTTTACGTGAGTTCAGGTTACGGTGCGCCGCCATTTGCGCTGCATGCGATAAAAAATTATGGAGGGCTGCGATGGGACGCATTGTTTCAGGTAAACGCGATGCTAGCGTTTCAACCATCGATGCGAACGATGCGAAGCTGATGTCTCGAAATTAACTACGCCACAAATCACGCGAGCGGCTCGCATTGACGAAACACCCTGGAAGGGGATATTACGCAATCATCGAGAAGCAGTAACGCGTTGCGTTATGCGCAGTGAGAGATCAAGCGAGGTAGAACGCGCGCGCACAATTTTACACAGGTCTCGACCACTGACCTCACGCTAATGTGCTGTCCGACACGCATTTATGAATAGTTTTCTTGTTTTCGATGTTTATTTTCACTCGCTGCCATTGACGCTGACAGAAGTTTGCTTGAGCAAGCAAAAAAAAAAAAATCCATTTATTCGGACGTTAGCTATGTAAATGCAGCGCGGGTTTGAGACGGGAAGTCTTAACTTGCTTGTGCGTTGTCGCACTGAATGGGTACTTCTTAGTTGCGGTCTGCGCATTGATGCCGCGTACGAATTAAGCGTTTTTATGGTTATACTTGTAGCTGCGCAAGTTTATTCCCCTTTCTAAATTGTATAGACATTTTACGGCTCATAAAAAACTATATAAAAACAGACTCAAGTTTGGTTTTACAGTAGCACCTCTTGGCTATCACCTGCGATTGCAAACAGTTTAGCACCTCTTTCTTAGCTGGACATCAAGCGCCATTTGAATAGATTGCCACGTCGGTATAAGTGTAAATAAGGTAAAAGATCGACTGGCCGCTGCCGCACACTCCTGAGCCAGCTGCCGCATAAACTGACCATTCTATCAATAGCCCTCGAGTTAGCTGTGAATTTTCAGATTATTTTCAGCTATAAGCGTGTTCACCAATTACTGTCGACTCACCGTTTTCTCGGCGTTGTGCTGGGACGGAGACGGACATAGTCCCATCATGTGCAGTCGCTAGAATCAAACGTTATCTTTGTCGTTATCCTCCGCTATCATTGTGGAGAGAGAAAAAAAAAGAGAGAAGTACTTTATTGAGTAAAATAAAGCAAATGAATTGTGGGGTGGCTTCCTAGTCCGGTTGTCCATTAGCGGTTCGGGCGCTGGCTGCTCGGCCGACTAAGGTGGTCTGGTCGACGAGGCATGCGCTGGACAGCACACTCTCCCACTGCTCCCGTGAAGGGTTGCGGATGGGGGGTAGGTCGAGGTTCTGATCAAACTACCACAGGATGTGGTACAGTGTGCCTGGTTTACCGCAGAGCCTACACTCCGGGGTGTATTGTGTAGGGAAAAGTAAATTGAATCGTACGGGGTGAGGAAAAGTGCTGGTTTAAGTCTTCGTAATGTGTTTTCCTGTCGTTTGAACAAATTGAGCTGGGTAAGGGGGAATGTCCTCCTACCTAGTTTATAATATTGCTTATATTCCTGGTAGAGTACAATGAGATGGGATAGCGCTCCTTCTCCGGGGCCCGGTGGGTGAGAGGCGTGGTCCAGGGTTTTCGTTGCCAAGTAGTGTGGAGGGGGCAGAGGTCCACACGATTGTGACCGTACGAGAGGGGGGTGTTTTGCTCAGGAGGCGCAGTGCCGTGGGAGCAACTTTACCAGCCGCGTAGCTTCTACATCCCGCTTGGGAGTCGGTGATGACCGTAAAGTGATGGGGTGGATTATGGCCCAGACGATGGCTACTTCTTGCGCTTCCTGGATGGAGTTGGTGTTTATTGTAAGACTGGTTAAAGGGGGATCTCTTGAGATGACAACTGTGGCCACGGCTCCCCGGTGTTGGTGTAATGGGGCCGCATCAGTGTACACAGCTGTGGAGTTCATGGAATAACCTTTGTTGAGTGCCTTGACTCTGGCTTTTCTCCTCCCTTCATGATGATCTGGGTCCATATTTTTAGGAAGGTTTGGGATGTAGATGTTGTCCCTGAGTTTCGGGGGGAGCATTTGGGGTTGCTTGCTCCCCTGGGCCTGCCATTTGCTATATGTTGCTAGGAGTCGTCGCCCCGCGCCCTGTAGGAGACCGCCCAGTCGTAGTTTATGCCGCGCGAGGTGTGCCGCAATGAGTTCTTCGGCCGTGTTGTGAGGGCCGAGATTGATCAGCCGGGCCGTGGAGTTGCTTACGGGTAATCTCAAGGCCTACTTGTAGGCTGTTCGGATGATTACGTCGACTTTTTGTATTTCTGTCTTGGAGAGAACTATGTAAGGGGCCGCGCATGTTACTTAGGATAGGACGAACGCTTGTCCTGCTCCTTCATTGCGCGCTGTCTGTTAGAGATTCATTGAATCATATGAGTGACTTGTTCCGCTGAGTGCGTCAAGTCGTTCACTAGGATGGTGTTCTTGGTATCCGCTTGGATTGTAAGACCGAGGATTTTAAGGTGTTTTCGTGGGCGGATGGTGTGGCCGTCAGGTTGAATTGGAATCTCACTGCAATCCTTGGATGTACCTTTTCTCCTGACTAGAAGGAGTTCTTATTGTTGCGCCGCGCAGGAAAGGCCGAATTCCTGGGCGTATTGGTGGGGATAAGTCAAGCGACTGCGCATAATATTTATTAGCACTACTCACTGCGTGGTTTCATGCTATCGACTCTATAATCCATCGCCCCTGCTTCATGGCCTTTTAACATTCACAGAAAGTTTTTACCTGCTCTTGGAACGGAGTCTGCGGATTTGCTTAAATGCACAGCATGTTTTGTCGGATGATCTCGTATACGCGGAATGTCGACAGCCACCTTTGGGCAACCCTACGGGAAATCTCTGAACGTCTATTCAGAATCTTCACGCAACGGGACAATCACCCTCTATCTGCAGAGAGCTCTGGTCAGCTACTCTTGCGGACTGACACTAGCCAGGAAAGCTTGTCAGAAGTCGGTGCAACAGTACGCTAGTGTCGCAATGCAGGCTTTTTGGTATGTCATCTTAGAATACTAGCGAAGCGAAAACAAGACGTATGTTTATGTACTCTTCTAGTGTCCGCGTCTTCTTTGCGCTATACTGGTGGTATTCCAAGATGGCAACAGTATGGGTGTACTCGCGATGGCTACACCATAAAAACCACTTAGACACTGCCGTCAATGAGTGTTTTCTTGATATGGACACTGCGCACAAGAACGCGAACGTAATGCCTCTTGCAAGCCGTACAGCTTGTTTTTTGCCACTTATACACAATGAACGCAACGAATGCTGATACTGATACCAGACACGGACGAGCTCCAACTCCTGTGTCACAAACCTCCTAGACTCGTACATGCCACCGGCATAGCCACCCTGTTTTAATACCTTTTCCCATTTTTCCAAGGCTTCAACAACAACAACAACAACAACAACAAAAACAACAACGACAACGACAACGACGGCGACGACGACGACAACAACAACATATGGCTATTTTCAACTTCTGCGCGCCTCGTCCCGGAATTGAGTGAGAAGCGACCATGTAATGTCTCGCAAAAAAAAAAAAAAAAGGTAAGAGCAAGACATTTGGTCATCTGTATGGACAAGAAATCTGCGCTTGATATCATTATGAATGCTCAGACAGCGAACAAGAATGGCTACTGTTTTACAGTATTGACGAAAGAAGTTCGAGGAGTGTCAGCGCAGGGCCATTGTACAGTATTGCAATGGTTACCTACCCACTTAGTATTATGGGGCACTTAGGAGACTCGCCAAAAAAGGCCCTGAACGTAGGAATTCTCCGTGCGATCCTGCTCTCTAGGTAGGATATTCGCAATATTTTGAGGCATGCATCTTGGCACTGATCTACGAAGAAGTGGTTCGACGGCGATACGGCGAAGACATCACTCTAAGGTAAAAATACTGTAGGGAGAATATTAACATAACAGTGTATCTTCCGCGACCCATAAACACACATACTGAAGGCCAGGGGGGATATTCTGTAAGTGTCCACCTAGTGGACTGTCCACTTCGGCTGTCGCCATTGGCTGCCACTTCACGAGCACGAAGGTGCCAGCCAGTCTCCTTCGCGCTTGTGAGACGGCAGCCAATGACGACAGCCGAAGTGGACAATCCACTAGGTGAACTCTTACAGAATATCCTCCCAGGTCCATCGCTTCCCGTTGGAAGGGGTATGCACAAATAGCTTTCTCTAGAGAATACAAGATTGTGTTTGAACTGAGCTGTGTGTTTGGACCTTTCATACATGGGGACTCCTTAATGTTTAAAGATGGTAAAGTCATTATAAATTGTTGATAAAGTGCAACCCGTATTTGTGTAGTAGCGTAGACACGATAGCTAGGTATTTTTTTTTTCGAAATATGCGTTGTGTCAGCAGTGCCATTCTTCTAATAACATTATTTATAATGTTTTTTTTTAGTAGGAGGCAGAAAAATGCAGAAACCTAGATATTTTCTACTTCAAAACCTTACAAGCCAATAATTTATGGCAGGACAGAAGTGGACGTTTTGAGGCTTAGAGGATCAATGTCGTTTTCGCACAGCAGTGTGGATAGCGAGCAAGGTGGTCATGGAAGATGCACTGCTGGTGAAATACGATGAAAGCAGTACGCTGATAGCACAGTGCAGCATTTAAAAAGTGTTGGTGCTAGCGCATGAAAAGATGGTAGGCAGGGATAGGTTCATATACGCAAAAGGACACGGTAGGCGTACTCTGCTGAACGATGCAGCAGTCAGAAACGAATGATCAGCCTAAATTGTTTTTCTTACTGAACTGCCGACGTTATTCGACGCTGACCCGCTAAGACATTGAAGAGGACTATGTGCTTACATACTTTAGCTCAGCTACCTCACCATCATCGCCAGTGGTCACGAGCGACTTCACGAGCTAGGACGCAGCGCAGCTTCGCATGCGTGGAGAACTCCACCGATCGCTGCCTTTGTATTGTTAGTTGCGCGGTCGATGCATATTCAAGTTTGCTCACTCAGTCATGATTACAGTTGCGTTCTCAGTCTATCCCGTCGCTCAGTCACACGCGGGGTCGCTCTTTCAATCGCGGGTTCACCGAGTCTGTCGCAAGCGCCGCCTCTCGCTGTCTTGGTTTCGCCCACGGTTCTACGAATTATGACTCCCCGTATTGTCTAATGCGCCTCTAGACGTCTTGAACGATTCGTGGTGGGGATATGAGCCGACAAGTACCCGCCTGTGAATAGAAACATCGCTCATTAGGCGAGCTCGGCATCGTTAACTCGTTATTCCCGAGTTTTGATTCGACCGAAGCCGGTTTCTCGCGGACTTACATCCGTCATGGCCCCGCTGCAATTGCGCAGCAAACGGGACGCGCTGCTCTATACTCGAGTAGAGTGGTTAGACTCCTACAGTATGGATAGAGCTTTGGTGCAAAACAAATTTCCTTTCAAGAGAGCCAGACAATAAAATGCACAGCGGGTAAAGCATGGAGCGATGAGATAATAATACACTAATACATACATGAATGCACACTGGAAGGATGTACGGACGCACACTTTATTTCAAATCACGCACCAGGTGACGTTTATTAAAATTCTTTTGAATACGTAACGGAAATTTTCAATTTCGCTTGCCACATAAAAACCGCTCACACTTGGGTGACTGGTAAGCTGTCCATCCACTTAGAGAGGAAATGTAGGTCAAGTTAGTGGTTATTAAGTGAACTTCATACATTTGGTCTGATTAGTTTATTTATGCGGTTAAACATCTCCAAGCAACGCAGAGACTATGGGAGACAGTGTAGCGTCGGGTTGCCAATCAACTTTTACTACCTGTAGTTCTTAAATGTGCACTCAAAGCTCGGTTGCCGAGCGTTATTGCATTTCATCTCCTTTAGAATTAGGCCTAAATGACGGGGAATCAAACCCGCGTCCATGTGCGCTAAGGAGCTGAACGCCATAGCCCTTGAACGGCCTGCGTGCTTGTGTCGCGAAAATAGTCGGGATTACTCATACGGCAGTGCGAAAAATTGCTCGTTACATGGGCGAAAAACTGATACAGTAAAGTCAGTGCGTTAGGTTGGCGAAATTCTCGAAGGGAATCAAGTACGCACAATATATTGTTGCGGATCATGGGTTTATTTATAGGGCGAAAGGTGAATACAGTAGATCAAAGGATGGACCAATATCATGTACAGTACAGTGTTTTGGCTTTCTCGACCTCGTAGCATAGCGTTATTGTGTGACTGTTTCTCACTTTATTTTGTTTTACTTGTTTCTTTTATCACCTTTTATTCCCTTTACCCCTTTCTCCAGCACACGGTAGCCAGCCGGTACTTACACTGGCTGACCTTCCCTTTTCTCTCTCTCTCTCTCTCTCGACCGGGTCGGACGAAGCTGGTCGAACCAGTTACATGCACCGATGAAATTATTGTTTAAAGCAGGTCGCGTGAACAACATGCGCCGATTACGGGAGGCAGGTTTGGGGACGATGTAGTTCACGCCAATTAAGCGAATTAGCTTGGGTGCAACCGGGATGACGGAAGTGGCCAGAAACTTGCAGGATGATCGTTTTTTCCTAATCGGTGTCCACGATCACACGAAGAGACTGCGAACAAAGGTGACGGTAGTATGCCGGGTGTCGTCGTAAGACTTGGTGGGAACTTTTAAAGTCAGCGTCCTACGGAAAACCAGCGCTGGCCAGCAGTTTGAGTGTGTAACTAAAAATATGTTCACATCGTCCCGTAGGGAGGCCAGAAAAATATCAAGACATTTTGAATGATAACAGACGCACGAGTCTGTGTCAGCGTTATTGCATTTCATCCCCTTTAGAATTAGGCCTCAACGACGGGGAATCAAATCCGCGTCCACGTCCTTGAGCTGGTTTATTCACAGAGGCGGACATTACTTGCTCGAGAAATCAAGACATATTCGACTAATTAACAAACATTTACTAATTATCTGCATAATAATTACTTTCCGGCACATATTGAAATTTACGAATTGTAGCCGGTGAGTTTACAAAGCGTATCCACTTGGAATGAATTTCCGAATGACACCAGTTTCGAGACATGCGCCATCAAACTCGCCGTAAAAATGCAGTGTTGTTCCACTTACTTTTTTAACAAAACGCTCTCTTATGCATTGAAGTACAAAAGTGACTGGAACGCTCATATCTCTATATGAAAAGGAGTAGCCGGCGCCAATTAAAGGCGACATCTCCTAAATACTATATAATAATGATAACAAAAAGCCTAAATCTCAACTCTTCTGATAACACTGCTGATCAGGTGAAAAACGGTTTGTGGCAAAAAACAACACATTGTACATTACGGTCTTCCTGCCCCTACGTGTACGCGGCCAGCGAATATATACTACGGACCTCCCACAGGGGATTCCCACGTAGTTCCTCAGGACCAAATAAAATTTATGTCTGTCTGTCTGTACGCATGATCATATAGCGCGAGCAATCCGATGAACTTCTATGACGCGGCCCTAAGTCTGAGTGATCGAAGGGCTATATTGCTGTCAGAAGGGCAAAACGGTATCTAGAAAACTTGGGGAATGCGAGCATTGAGCACAAGTAAAGCCGCATACCCAGTTGCTTTATGCTTGGCAGTATTGTGTGCGCACGCAATGAAAGGCAAAACGGCATCCGAATTACTGTGATTAGAGGAGATATAAATTGATTATGCATGTTCATCTTAGGGAGCGATTCGTCCGTTAGGTGATGCTTCGAATAATGGGCGTTTCCAATGTCTAACCGAATACTGTTTTTGTTTTGTTTTTGCTTTATACCGTAGGAAAAGAAATATGGCGAGATAGGGCTGGAAAATCTCTTTTATTATCTTTAATACATGCTGCACTGTACTAATTTTGTTCGAGTGTACAACTTACATCTTAATGAACATACAAGTAAAGGCAAAGTTCACGGTTCGATTGAGGATGTCTGTGGACCCTATGCATGTACAGGGCTTCTAAAAGGGAGGGCACCAATAAAGAAAACCAATCTTATCAGGAATTTCTACTCAGTAACCAGCGATAAAGATTGACGCGGTTCGGAGTACTGTGCATAAAAAGATGAATGAAACGAATTGTGCAAGAAGACGCAGTACTGAACCAGTGGCGATGATTGACGTTCGATGACAAGTACAAAGCTCTTGTAGGTATTGCCTATACTTAGGAGCTGAATTGTTATGATGTGCTCAGCTTGAATTCCATGATATAAACAAGCGTGTACGTGAAGCGCCTGTCCCCTCATAGCCGCTCTCAGCCATCCAACGTCCTACCCATTTTCCTACTTAAGTAATAAAAAACAGAGCGGATGCATTTTACTACTTGCTGAAATCAGAAAGAGAAGAGAAACATAATTTTGTTTTCATTGGTTTTGTTTTTCTAATTTCTTCATTAAAGATGAGATTACTGCGCCACTTTTTTCGTGGTGCCTTATGAGCATTAAAAACAAACGACTTGATATATCCAGAGCGTCACTCTTCGGCTCCTCTCGTCATGGTTATCGGAAATATTATTAGAAGCGCAGGCATCGCGCATACCGCCCCTCTGGAGCTTTTTTTTAAAGAGATTCTTCTCGTACTAGCGCGATTTAAACATGAACGCATATGGCAACCAGTTCTTTTGCATTTTTTTCCTATGCCCACAAGAAGCGGCGTGGCCTCTCGCCCAAATGAGAAGCCAGAGCCGCAAATTGCTTGCGTCAGCGCCGCAACGGTGCACGGAAAGAGTCGTGCGGTCACTATATAAGGGCCGACGAAGACACGTCTCCGTTGGCATTCACTCGCGGATCGGGAAATCTTGGCTGCTGTCTCCACCTTGTAACGGAAGCCCTCGCGCATACGGACCACCTGGGTGGGACAACGAAACGTGAGTGCGTTCGCTTGATCCTTTCGTCCCCAGCGACGAGACACGGGGGTCACGACATCGCTGTTCAGCCTGGAGCGCTCAGCGAACAGGGAAAGCAAGAAACGAGAGGGCTACATCTCACCTTATTTATATTTGGCTGTTGACTTAATTTCTTCCCCCCATTCCAATTTTTATCGGCCCATGCGCCATTTTTACCGCGTTACTCTGCGATAAGCTTAATTCAGCAAGCGGCAAATGATAACGCCTGGGCCTAAAATGGTCGTTTGAGAGAAAAAGCTTGAGCCTGAGACCAATAAGCTCATGCTCATTCTTTGCCTCCCACTGCATTTGACGACAACAGTGTTCATATGATACTATCAAGGCGACTTGTGATAACGTGAAGAAAGCCCAAATGTCATGACAGTGCGCATGGAGAATTTTTGAAAGTTGACAAAAAACATCGGGCCCCAGTTCTTCGTTCACTTAGGATGCATCGACAGCGTTTTAAAACCTGATGCATTGGAGCGAAGATAAAGTTCATCACACAGGGCAGCGCTTCATCAGCGAAAACGTTGGTGTCGGTAGCACGAGTTGCACATGAAAATATGCTTTTATATTTTAGCGCTTGTTGGCAGTGTTCTTTATGCACGCATCAAAACCTAACATCCCTTACAATAACGAAATACAACATCCGTGTCTATCCAAGGATATATGTATCAACTGGTTGTACTCCACTTTCCTTATGTACGGCGACTATAGAAATAGTCTTAGACGTATGTTGAGGCTCATGTTATTACAACCTCTCCGCCTGATCCCCTAGTTAACCTTAACCTCTCGAGATGGCCATCTTTAGCCGGGTATGCATAAGGTTCAATTTCTGGCATCACGACGTTCATTTAATGACTATCCCTGGCCCTTGCACCATTAAACAGCCCACATCATCATCACATATTCATTTAATAAGTGAAGAACACACCAGGGCACCTGAAATTATTTTGTTGCCCACCTATGCATGGCACATCTAATTAATTTTTCCAAACGCTGGAGGAGCCTAACGTTTGTCATAGACATGCTAGTCTTAACATATCACTGACGAGTTTACGCCTCATATATATATATATATATATATATATATATAGAGAGAGAGAGAGAGAGAGAGAGATAGGCACATATTGACCTGTGACACGAAAAATGCTTCCATTGATTTCTTCGGCTCCGTGGAGCTATAGCATGTGACTTCAGCTCAATTGACAAGAAAGTGTGACCTGGAACTTTTAGCCTATATTAGAAATACAAAGAACTCACAATGAAAAGAGCTCATGAGTTAAACGAGCGTACCATGCAGTAAGCGATGCCAATTTGGCTTCTTCAGCCTCGAGCTTGTGTTCAGTTATTCATATATGCAAAAAAGCATCTCCACTGCGCGCGACGCCGCTACTCAGAAAATGTCACAGTTTCGCCCTAAGGGCGAAGCAATGAATGCGATAGCAACACAGCAATGTCATACGAAGTAAGGTGAGCGGCTTTGGTAGCAATATGAATTGTAGTAAACATGAGCTGATTAAGTAAGCAGGTGTGCTGCGGCGTAAGTAGACCGACATGAAGAGAGACTGGATGACCACGATAAGGCGCGTGTGAAACGGTGGTGTTGATGAGAAGCGCATCCCGTGGGCAGCACGTGCGAAGGGAAATACCTTTAGCGCTGCACTGCCAATCCGGGCAGCATTGCATGTGTAGCGTGCGTTGGAAAATGTGGCCCGACTATTACTAACTGAATGAACAAGCGTGGTGTGAGCGCGCACAAACAAACATGAATAGATCACACTGAATGACTGCAGACAACGACTGTCAAAACGCTGGCAGCGAGCGCATACGCCGCAGCGGGCGAAGGTACGTGCGGTCTATCGCTTCAACGGAAACTGAGCGGCGAATGCACAGCGCATAAAGGTCAGAGCCGTGTGGAAATAAGAGACGGTGCGGGCGAGCGACGAGCGCGGTTGTTGGCAAAGTAGAAGTGCGCCCCCCCCCCCCCCCCCCCCCCCGCGCTCCCTCCGGCGCTGGCTTCCCGCTTCCTTGCTTGCGCGTGGGTGATTGAGCGCGTTCGCTCTCCGTGATAGCGCGCGTCCCCGCACGCTTCCGCTCGGGCACGGCGCGTGGCGAAGATTTTATCTATAGGGAACCTCACGGCGACGGGCGACGACGACGGCGACGGCAGAAATCCGGTTGAAGTGTCCATATAATTGCTATCGCAATAAAAAACAAAAGCATGTAGCGTAATTTGAGCTGATAGTCAATCGTGATGTCGGACATATTAGCAAAGGCGGCTAGCCAATGGCAAACAGCGCTTACGAACGATAAGCTTTATGAATCGTTATAAATTCGGCCCGTGCTCTCCATTAACTGGCTTTGAATCCTATGTAAGAATTAAAGATGGTTACGCCCTCAATGACTTGCTTATAAGTTGTAAGGATGTTTCGTCGAACACTCAAAAAATTTTAAAAATTGCCCGTGGCAGATAGCACACTTCTAGTCCATGAGCTGGTCTACTCGAAGAGGCGGATATTACCTGGATAAAAATTGAATTACACGAACAAAAATTTGCTAATTACGTTTTAACTAATTACTTTATGGCAGCTATTGCAAGTTAGAAATTCTAGCGAGTGAGACTGTAAGACATATTCACTTGAAAATAACTGTGTGGATGGCACCATTTACGAGATATGCGCCGTCAAACTTGCGGTAAAGATGCACTGTTGTTTGACTTACATTCTTAACAAAACGTCGTTTTATGCACTAAAGCACACAAGTAACTGAAACGTCGACAATGCCTTTTTCCGAAAAGTTCGTCGACAATGCCTTTTTCCGTAAAGTTCAGTAATTAATATCTCGAAACTGGTGTCATCTTGAGAATTCATTCCAAGCGGATCCGCCTTGCGAACTCCATGGCTAGAATTTGTAAATTGCAATATGTGCCAAAAGGTAATTAGTTAATAGCTAATTAGTTTAGTTAATTTTTGTTACTTATTCTATTATGCATTTCAATTTTTTGTGCAAGTAATACCCGTCTCTTCGACCACACCAGCTGATGGACTAGAATTGTGCTATCTGCCACCGGCAATTAAAAAAAAAAGTTGAAGTTTACGTTCGCTTAGACACCCGGTATATTTTAGCTTTACAAAGCTCCCCTCTAAGGGGGCAGGCAAACATGCGGAACTGCAAACAAGCCTCGCAAGATTGTGATCCACCAAATCTAAAAAATCTGCTCCTTCTCTCTGAAGCGTTTGGAGCTTGACTCCGAACACGGTATACGTGAGCAGCCTCCCTCCTTCTCAAATAAATAAATAAATAAATAAATAAATAAATAAATAATAAATAAATAAATAAATAAATATTCACCTATGATTACGATACTCCCTAATGCGAGATTTGAGCGCAGCTCTATACGTGTTTTCACTTCACGATATATTGGCTGGCGCGGACCAGCGCGGGGGTGACGCGTGGGTGCAATTCACAGCAGCCGCCGCCGACAGACCTTGCAGACGACGCGCGCTACTCTGGCGCCATCTCGTAGCCATCGTCGCCGCACTACGCTTTTCTTCTCACGCTTTCGCCATAGCCTCCTCCGCTTTCCGACTCATGGTTCCGCGGTACACTCCTCTCCGCTTTCCTACCCGCGTCTTTCATCGCCCGCTGCGTTTCGCGTTCGCTTTCATCTTTCGCTGTGCTCGTTCGCTCGGTTACGCCTGCGCTCGCAGTAGGAACGGCCGCCCAAGAGCTGCGCTCTAATAAATAAATAAATAAATAAATAAATAAATAAATAAATAAATAAATAAATAAATAAATAAATAAAATATTATATAAATAAATAAAATAATAAATAAATAAACTTCAAGTGCGAACGACGAAGTTTACAGCCCTGTCTACATAGTTTGTGTACAGAATGCCTCCTGCACCTAATGTGTGAGAAGCCCGTAGCGAGATATCTGTAGACCAATATTTCTTGACTCTTTCTGGCTATTTTGCTTGTGGTGGAGATGATAACCACCGAAATCACCAGCTTGGTCATCACGCTGACCCTCGATAAGAAAGCCTGCTAATACGGCAGCTCTCTCGTTGTGTTCTTTGCATGCACTGCTGGTGTGTCCATGACATTTACAGTATCCACGGACATCAAATGGACCTCATATATATGGTGTCGTGGCCATTAGTGCGCATAAGTCTGCGGCTCTAACTGTAGAGCTTGACGTTTAACATCCCGGAGTATTCATTAATGTTGTGTGACAGTGGCAGAGAGCTTGGCCAACAACTCGACGAGTTTGGCACCTGCCTACGAGGATGTGTGCATTTAAGGGCTTACAAAACCTCGATTTCTCGGCTACAAGAGAGTTATAATCTCGGCTACCTGGCTTACGTTAAATCTGGCTTGCAGTGCAGTCGATGCGGTGCAATCGATATTTTCCTTTATAAGGCTTCCAGCCGTTCATCAAACAATTTCACAGCACTTAGCAAAGACGACAAGTCTGCTACAAAGTGAGCTTCTTTGTTATCTTTCAAGTTTCCGCCCCGTAGATTACTACTGACAGAATGCAATGTTTGCCAATGTTTCTTTTCAAAGACGTTGGTAAGCTGCCGGTCAGTACTTGAGAGCACCTAACATTGCTGAAAGCTGGGCGAGTTGTTCGCTGGCATTATGAAACATACTTACAGAGCTAAGCAAGGCGATACACAAGCACGAAAAGGACCAGCGCAGGACCAGCGCCTGTCCTGTGCAAGTCGTGCCTGTCTTTCGTTGTTCTTAGCGCTATAACTGTGTTTCATAATCGAAAGCACCTTTCGTCGTGGTGGTTTGGAGTAGAGGTAGAACATCGGTTTCGTGTGCTCAAGGCCTTTAATTCAAGTCCTCGCCTTATCCACCGCATTGTTAAAGCTTGAAGTAGAGCCTTAATGCGGTGAAATAGAATATGCAACGGTAGAGAATCAGTGGAGGCGTATTAGTCAGGGTGGCAACTAAAATACGCGTAGAAAGTTTCCACTGCGGTTTAACAAGATACTTAGTCGCCAGAACAGCTGTTGGGCTCCCTGATGGAGTATATGACCGCAATCTACAGTACAAGTCTCGTAATTAATTATTTCTTTAATAATTTGTATCTTTTTGGCACTTCCAAGCAAGTGTTAGTGTTGGCGCGTGCTGAATTGTCTCTATTGGTTGGTATTGTTTGTTATTATTATTAACCTCCGGCAACTTGCATTCCTATTTTCACTATAAGTGGAATGAAGTTTCCGGGAGGATGCTGCTTCCATCTACAGCTAGAACTCCGTTAGGGTGGTGCTGGTGGTGTAGCAGCAGGCGGGGTTAGCCTGGCATGATTAGCCGTTAATTCCGTTAGCTCTACCTACGTATACGCGCATCTTTAATATACGCAATCACACACAAAAAAGTTGTTCTGGGAGATCATTTATGAAGTCATTACTGGAGTGCCGTAGTGATATGGTCAAAGTGTGCGATACAGGAAAAAGCAGCGCAGGTGCCACGCGCTGCGCCTCTGCCAGCGTCTGCTAACGGGCGTGCCAAGTGCCCCGCTTGGCGTAGCGGTGCAATTAACGCGTCCCAATTTCCTCGTTGTGAGCATCGCAATTACGCGGGCCGCAATTTAAGTTTTACGCTCGTGCCGAGACCAAACAAGTTCGCGCAGCACTATGCTGACCCGGCGATGATGTCATATCGCGAGATCGTCTCGGTTGCATAGGACCATCGTGAGCGAAAAACCTTCTTTATCCTTATTGTGCTTCTACGGATAACTGGAGGATGAATCACTTCTAACGGCATGCCTCCTTGGACGCATCAACTCAATATACCGTAGTGTAGGTGGAGTTTTTTCTTTTCATCTATTATGTGAGATGTGTGGCCTTAAGGCCTTAATGCACAGTTACAGTATATATATATATATATATATATATATATATATTAGTGGAGCAAAGAATCACAGGAGCCGGTACAGAAATAGTTCAAAAAATAGAAGCACGTAGGAAAAGACATGTAACAGGACTTTACTGATGTTTCGGCCGGGGTACGGCCTTCATCAAGAGTGAGGTCATATATATATATATATATATATATATATATATATATATATATATATATATATATATATATATATATATATATATATGAAACCAATCTCGCCGCATCGTGCATCAGGAAGTCTTCTAAGCCTCAGTCATGAAGGCCATCTTGAATCCACGAGCTGAAGTCAGCATGCCGGTCGCTGCGGAGGCCAGACCATCTGAGCAAGAGCTCCCAGTGAGTAATTGACGATGCGTAATTGAGGTGACTCGGTATGCGTGCGTTAAACGTGTTCGTGGGCCATTTCAATATGAACAGAGTGGTCCATATCTGAGCAACGCTAAAGAGAAACTGTACACAAGGAATGCGTGCTCATCTGATTTGTGTGTATTCGCATTTTGCGAGAATAACGTCAAAATTTCATGGGATTACAACTACCACGGCAACACAATGTTAGATTATTTGTCGGAAAATTTCACGGACTGCTGTGACCATATTTTACCACGTACCGTCCACCGGAAGAATTTTCGAGACATAGAATCCAAGAAAAAAGAAATTAGTTGGAGACAATGCGCCTCTACTCGAAGCGAACACTTCTGTCGATACTCCTCCGCATGAATACCACACTTCTAACCTATACTGACGGCTTAGTGGAGAAGAGGGGATGAAATTGAAGTTTCTCGCGACTGTCATGATCCCAAAATTAACGCGGTCGACTTTTTCCTAGTAGTTACAAATTACGTCGAAATAGCCAAACTAGTGCGGCAGTAAGGAATACTAAAAGGCAAAATTAGTGAGATAGCCTTAGCGTACTTGGTAACTTCTTGTCATACCTTGTCACACAAAAAATCTCAACTAGCTATCGCAAATACATATTATGATGACGTACGCACTTAGTGCGTGCTGCATGTTGTGAAGCTGGAAGTAAACGATTCCACTGACATAGCAGTGAAATATGAAGTCGGCACCATGGCACACTTTTTCCTCCACTGTAAGCTGCTGCTGATGACTAATAATGGGAAGTTCATCACGTCCTGTGACTTTCCCTTCGGAGCAGCGTCGATCCACTTTCAATGATTTTGACACCACTTTTTTTTTTCTTCTTCTTCTTCTTCTGTGACATTGGCTTAATCGAGGAGCTTATAGAATGCGTCGGTTTATGCCGTCAAAAATGCCTGAACTTGTTTTATGCTTTCACCTCTGCATACCTTGATGGCCTTTTTCCTCGCTATTCATTAGACATTTACTTCTTTTCATTCCGGCCCTGTTCCTGCTCGTAAGGTCCTTTTGTACGTGATTCCTTTCACCACAGATAGCTTGCGTGGACGGTTATCGGCTTAGTGTATACTCACGGCTGCTGCCCCTCTTCCCAACTTCCGATGTAGGCAGAACTGCTAGCACGATTGATCAACTAAATTTTGATTATACGCAATTTTGTTTCGTTGATAGTTATTCAGGATTATTTCCTATTTTACCGTAGGTGCACGGTAAAATAGTCCCCCACTACGGCGTGCCTCATAATCAGGTCGTGGTTTTGGCATGTAAAACTTCATGATTAAATTAATTAGAAGTTAATTAGTGATTTTTTATTTGTTGCATATGTGTGTCGATTTCTCGTGCTAGTAATGTCCGCCTCTTCGAATGATCCAGCCCAAGGACAAGAATTATGCTGTCTGCCACAGGCGATCTTTAAACATGCCATAAAACTTAAAAATGATCACCCCGTATATTGCGGCAACCATAAGGATGTTCCTCAGAGTTTACCACTACCTCATTGGCACTCACATTTCGCAGCGAGATCACAGTTCATGGTCTAGTTGGTATAGCAGGACAGTCGACCCGATTAGTTTTCTAATTCGTCCTTCCAAAATTATAGTGTGCTGTTATTTACAGCTCCGGCAGTCGAGAAAGCGTGTTCAGCCAATTGAATGAAGCTCCTCTGCTGCTGATCACTGCGTTACTCGTTTGTCGTTAAGGAAATGAAACAAGAGACATTTCTCGCGTTCGCCTAATTTCAAGTGGCCTATCTGGGTACAGCGATCTATGGAGCACGTGCCTGGCCGCTCCTTGGCTCTTTGCAGTGCAATCACCCGGTTCAGGAAAGGCAATGTGTCTGTCCTCTCGTGTTGCCTGGTTCGTCTTACCGTAGACAAAGAACTTGTTGCAGTGACAGGCAAGGAAGAGCAAGCCACCATGCCCCAAAACAACGCTTCGAGACGTCCGGCGAAGCGGCTGCCCCTCGGACGACGTAGCGTGGCAGTCGTCGCGTCGTGAATGGCATCCCGACACGCCTTGAGCGCGCCCTGCGCGACCTCGCCTACCGCACGAGCGAAGCGCGCCTCGTTGGCGGCCTGGCTTCCTATTCCATTGTCCCGATCGTTTCACGCTTTTTGCTGACGATCGGTACTTGATCTTGCGAAGCCGCTTCGTTCGGCCGTCTGCCCTTTGTATCGGGGTCCGGACTGAAATATGCGGGACTTAATGCTCGCAGAATGGCAGCTTCGCCTCGGCGGATAGACGCAAAGGAGGAGGCACGAAGCGTTGGCACGTCCCCTTCGTGCCTTTGTCGCCTTGCCGTCCTCGGCGCGACCCACATTGGTCAGGTCAAGGAGAGGCGCCGAGTCCTCTGCGGCCGGCGTAACCCGGCGTACGGACCGCTGCAGCGGGAATGCAGAGTCGCCCAGTATGGCACGCACATCTCGTCCAAGGGCGGATCTCGCACCGCCGCCCTGACAGTCATCCTGGAGGCAGAGCTCCCCGCAGTGCTCCGCAGCACTGTGGTGAGATCCGGAGAAAGAGTAAAGGATACCGCGGCTGCGATGCAGATGGAAAACGCTGTAAGTCAGCAGGTTTGTAGTTCAGGTCGGGAGCTTGGCGTAGTTCTCGGTGTACACAGAAATTGCCACGGTCAGATTCGACAATTTGACAAGAAACAAATTCAGGAACTTGCTGAAATAGCTGTCTCTTTAGGTCCACCGTACAAGTGGCTCATTTATATCTCACGTGGCGCAGAGTACAGTTATTCCCACCCTAGCTTCCGACATGGTTTACATGCCCGTCTGGTGGATAGGGCTACTGCTACTATGTGGGCTTGGTGGAAGACAGCCTGGTACTTACGCTTTTTAGACGGCAAATTAACAGCACGACATCGGTTGTTTATTGAGAATGTTTGGCGCGAGAGCCTATGCCTGGTGGCAGTGCAACTGCAAGCCAACATTGCAGGCTACAACATGCATTATTTTAGCTTGACGCACACAGGGACACGTAAGCGAAAGAAACGGAGCATTATTGGGACAATCAGTGACATGAAACCCGTAAAAGCGGCATGTGTCTAGCCTAAATCAGGAAGATCAGTCGCTTGAGTTAACCCGCTTTTTGACGCCGCTTGGTAATATTGTATCGCAATGGACGCATCTTTCACGGCAGTCAACACTATCCTATAGCGCAGGTCATCATAGTGGTCCTATTGTTTATAGCCAGCCTTACGGCCAAGTTTTGTTCTGAGAAAATCTCGAGGAAATCCATATATTTTTCACAGGACGACATAGGTATCAAGTTCACCGTAAAACGCTGCAGTTGAAGTGACCATAGTGGGAAAACAAAATTTTCAACAATGGTACTAAAGATCGGCGTGTTTGCGAAACGCACGGAATGTTCAAGTGAGGAATTTGCCACCCACACTTTCTCTCCCTTGAGAAACTTCGATCAAAGACAATTTATAAGAGCTGTTGAAGAGCCACGAAAGGTAAGCGGAAGCGTGCTGCCTAGCTGTACTAATGCATGACCTGCTAGAAGCTTGGTGGAGTGGTCGATTGACCAAGGAAGTAATTTGAGTTAGATGGTCTGTCGTGCTGGGAACCCAAGTACTGCTACAAATACGACGGATACATAGTGTAGTAAGGTTAACTGATGAAAACACCTCATTCTAACATTCCATCCTCTGTAGAACAGGCTATTGACAAATATAGCACGATTCCCCCCCTAAACTGGTACTAGGCTTGAAATATGATCCCAACTCTACTTTTATCAGGTGGAGTGAAAGACGGTAATTCCATAAAAGTGGTGTATCCATCGATTCTTGAGGTACACATATGCTCTGTGGTTTAACTTTCGTAGTTAGAAAAAAAAGTTCTCCTGTAAGTTAAATGAAACCCATATCATTGAAGCGTTAGGTTCGTTGTTGGTGTCTTATTCTTTGTTGACTGTACTGCTAAAGAATTAATTAAAATATCATTATTCAAGTAATTAAATTCCGATTCCGGATTCCGACAGAAGCCTGATGCGCTACCCATTCAACCATGTGACCCAGTGACCCAGGTAGACGGGAAAACGGTTAGATACGTACAAGCATACAACGTCCCCGCAACTGCGTGAAGTACCCTAAGAACGCTAACGCATTAAAAAAAATACATGCTGCTGAAAGCGCATGTCATAGCGCTCGCACATATTCACCGCGTGTATGTGCAAGTTCGTACATCCTTATCATCTCCTTCGTGACGACGAAGGAGATGGAAGACTGAACAGAGTAAATATTCATTCCGCGAACATCGAGGAATGGGAGGGCTCGTGTGTTCACACTGACAGGAGCACGATATTAATTAGGAGAGCTGCCGCGGGCCATTTGAAACGCCTCCGCGTTGCGCGATCTAAGTGCACATACCGGCTCCTGTCAACGATCGAAGCCACTTCAACCGACAGCAGTGTCGTGGTTGAGGCGTCCCCCGCTTCGTTGTCTCCTCAGCGTGGCCCTTCGTATAACGACGCGGGAAAGATTAAATAAAAAAGAGAAGCGAAGTAAAGAACAAAAGTAGAGGCCCACACCACCACGTGTCCTGATGTCGGAGTCGCTGACCAATCATGTCACGTCCTCGATTCGGGTGCCCCAGCACCGGGCGGCATCCATGCCTCGTCAGTTCCAAAGCCGAGGGGCGAGAGAAACACGCGGGGGAAACGACGGGCAGCGGGCGACCCCGAGTCGGGGACCGTGGGGTCAACGCGGCAGAGGTTAAAGCTGGGCCTAATTGAACGGCGCCCTCGAGAAAGTTGCCGCGCGCTCTCCCCGGGGCGGCTTGCTTCCTCAGCCGGGCCCGCCTCGTTTGCCTTCGCGCGAGGCGCAGGGAAACAGGCTCTTTCGCTGCGCGATCATTTGTTTCGCCTGTAGCATTTGTTCAGTTGCGTTCAATCCAGGGCCGCGCCGGGGCCTTAAAAAGTGGACGCTAATGAAGCGCAGTACGAGCAGTGCGGATGTGTACACAGATCGCGAATTACTGAGCGCCAGCAGTGTTGTGTACCGAGTCGGGGCCGGTGACACACTTTTGAGTGGGCGGGACTCGGCGAGGGTGCGCTGGAAGAGTTGTTCGGCGCATTTACGTTCGTAATGGACCGACTGATTGGTCGGTGATTTGGTGGTGAATATGGAGAATGACCACTGCGGGCATTTACGAAACTAGAAAGGTTAGGTGTGCGGGGGAAAAAAAACACGAAGAAGTATAAACGTGCAAAGAACGCCATAAAACAAGGAAAGAAAGAAAGAATGAACGAAAGAACGAACGAACGAAAGAAAGAATGTAAGAAAGGAAGAAACGTACGTTTGAAAGTACATTTACTGAGATTTATTTGCTGCGAGAACTGGCACTTACTATGACTAGATTCGGCGCTAGGAAATGCAAATAAATGGTGTAAGAGCAAAGCGCTGCTGAAAAAAAAAATTGCCAATTTTTTTCCCGCTTCCTCGTAGCTATACGTCTCTCGTAGAGTGCCCAGAGTCCCATAAACGAAAAGATTTAAAGAAATTAGCAGCCTGGAATGATTCCTCTGGCTATGTCAACTCACTTACAGGCAACGACCGCAGCTGTCTTTAACAATAGGCATGGTTATCTTCTCAAGAATATTTTCTTCGCCATGCAGAAAGCTTTTCACTCCCATTGATATGCAGTATTGTCTGTCGTGGTTACAGAAATGCATGCATAGACGCCACCACTCTCAGAGTGTGGGTGGGGCGCGCGAGATCCTGCAAAAAGTACGGAGCACCAAAGCTGTGTGGTAGCGGTGTGGTTAACGCATCCATCTCCCAATTGCACGTTGCCGAAGGGGCATGAGTTTGAATCCGAGAAGTAGTCGAAGTTTTCTTCTACTTATCATTAGGCTGAAACTTGAGATGGGCAGTTGGCCTGAGGAAGGTGACGTCGTGATGACGACCTAACGGGAAGGCCGGATGGACAGACAGAGCAAACCCCGTTTCGAGTTTTTAATTGCTTTCGCAGTAAATGATCGGTAGTGAAAAAAAAATAGAAAAGAAAATGTGTCGTGCACGATAACATAAAACCCTGTTCCCGAACTCAGAACAATTTCTTATAGCCTCAGCAAATTTTCCGGTTCTAGAAAATTTTGGTACTGTGAGTAAGCTGGCCAACTGGTAGGGATGTTCCATCAATGCTCCTTCACTTAAAAATGACCTTCTTAAAAAACGCGATGTGAAGTTCTGCGCCGGTGAACGAGGACTTCGTCGATTTACATTGGGCCGTCAAAGATGCGAGACGTGTCAATCGGGGGCAACGAAAAGTATCTGCTGAATGCTGTCAGCAAGGTCTCGGCCCTGGCCCTATCAACTGAGTCTTTACGGGCTCACTTCGTTAAAGCATCGTTGCTAATTTTTATGCTTCACGAACACTCGCTGTATCGAGCTGCGCCGGAATACTATAGAAATTTTTTTGAAGAATGGGATAACAAAAGTTATTCAGACTTGTTTGAAAGACATCTTGAGAGAGAAAGAGAGAGAGAGAAATCAGGACACTTCAGCGATTTATCTGGCTCTGAACCCACTTATTATTACAGCAGCACTTTGAGAGAGGACATCGCCACCTTGCTGTCCAAATAATGCCGGTATTAAAAACAAGAGAGAAAAAAAAAGAAGATTCGATGCTTGTAACGTCAGCTTTGTACGTTGCAGTATTTCTTGCTGCACCGTCCGAATTATATGCACAGACGCCACCCGTCTAGCAGTCTCCCTTTCGCACAATACCTCATCTCAGTGCGTGATAGCTCAGTGGTTAGTGCGACCGGCTGAATTCAATCCCCAGTGGCGGAGATGGGCGAAATTTTGTTTTGCTTCGCCATATGTTGACTGGGGCTGCGGGTGGGTGTGGCCTGAGAGCACGGCGATGGTAGAACGGGAAGGACAGGCGGAGGCAGCAAAGCCAACTTTCGTGCTTCCAACTGCAGTCGCAGTAACAAGGGCTGGCAGCTTACGGTGGCTTAAGGGAGCCGCGGAGAAAAGAAGGTAATAGATATTTCGTGGTATTGTCCCGAGTAAGAGTACTTCGTGGTGGTAATTATCTGTTTCGTGAAGGCATATGACAAACTATTCTCATAATCTTTTCAAACATTTCCTATCGGCACAAGTTACTTGGCTCGTGTCGAATTATAGTCGTGACCTCAAGATCGACCGTAAGGGTGATTCCACGGTCAAGGGAAACCATTCCCACTGCTGCAAACCCCGCTGGCAGCTTTATAGGAGGTCAAAGTGAGTAACCGCAAAAAGCATAATTTTTTTTTGAAAATTTTGCCGAAAAAGGAAAGACTAAATGATAAACGTATAAAAATCAATGGTGGTGCTGTATTGCAAGGAGTTGTACATGGCGAAAAAAGATCTACATTCACGGAGTTAAACGTACTTGAGGGACCATGAAACTGAAAATTATGACTTGCAAACACTTGCAGGGAGAACGGCGGCTCCAGTACTTTCGGAGGCATGTTCTTCACCCGCCGCAGTAGCCCTGTGTATCCGGCGTACTCATGTTGAGCACAAGTGCGTGGACCCGGGCTTCGGCTGGCCGTATTCCGATAGTGATTGAACCCAAAAACTCAGTGTATATTTGTTCACTATGCAAGGTTGTCAAAGTTAATCCACATTCGTCACTGTAGTTCTATTTATCTTTGGGGCGCAAAACCTCACGAATTATTACCAAAACCTTGGAGGCGTGTAGTTAAGCCTAGGCTCAGCGATAAGAGAGGTGGCAAAACAGGTGAAATCTGCAGCAGCGACGCAATGTTTTGTTGCTGGGAGCTGCTCAAGTTACATGTCGAAAAAAATTAAAAAAAAAAAAAAAAAAGCGCGACGGACTAGAGCCTAGCGAGGCTGCATTCCGGGGCGTTGACAAGAGACGGGCCCAATTTTCGCTCGTCGTGTACGGTGTGGCCCCTTAGGCAAAGGGGATTTCCGGCAGGTCGCAGTGACGTAATGACATCTTGTTTCATTGTTGCCCCCGGAGGTGGGAGCCTCGGCGGCTTTTCGGCTCGACCGGTGGCGCGCGCGTGTCTCTTACGTCAGCTTCCGTCTGTAGAGTGTCCCAGCCAGGGTACCTCAAGCAAAAGTAGTCAAGAGTGGGGAGGGGGGGGGGGGGGGTCTTACGCGCGTCCTCCGCGTTCTCAACCCGTGATCGATCATGGCGAATGAGCGAACATTTCGAAGACGTGTCCTTTTGCCAACGGCGCCTTCGAAAGCGTCGCGTTTGCAACCGGAGAAGGCGGCCGCGCAGCATTCGCGCTACGGCTGACAGGGGTCGGGCTGGGCACATGCGTGGACGCGCTTCTTGGGCTGCCGTGGGACGTGCTGCGCAACGCGAACAGGAAGCCGCCGATGGGTAAACACGACTGACGACCGGCGCACTTTTCAGAGTCGTCGTCGGGCGCAGAAGGGCATCGTGTTTTCCGCGACGATCCGGCGCGGCCACCGCATTGCATAGTGACACAACATCTCGGCAGCTAAACATGCGTGGGTTCGAGAAAAGAATAACTGAATATTGAAAGAAAAACACAAAAAGTTTTCCTCTTTTTTGCACGATCTATAGGAAGCGAAATAAAAAAAAAAAATGCGAAGAACCAAGTCGGAATTTAGACGACTCCGTTTTTTGAAGCTTGAAGACAAAACTTGAAGATATTTTAAACTTCAAAACAGCGAAACATTTTAAAACTTGAACAAACCAAACGTGATCTACATGCTCTCTCTATTATACTAGTATTACTACGTACTTAGATGGCGCGCAAGGAAGCTTAAGTACTCAAAACTACTTTTCTTTGTACTACAATTAGGCTTAGAAACACCAGTATGAACGCGCGAAGCGGGATGAATATATCCAAAACGGCCAGCCATCTTGATTTGGGAGGGGCATGTAGAAGGGCATTTTGATGTGCCCGGTTTCTGTTTCGGCACTAATAATGCGCCTTGGCGCAAGAAACACGGGTTAGAAGCTGCAGAGTTTGCAGCCCGACGTGGAGTTGGAGAAATCGAAAGCAAAGCCCCTTGATCGGGGCGGCGGAAAACGTAATGGATGGGCTTTAATCGAAGAGGCTGGTTGGCAATTAATCTTATACTTGTGAGCGCGTACAATTATTTATTTCAGTACGCTTCTCGCACCGCTGGCTTTATAGACTCTTGCGAATATCAAGCGTGCCTTGGCAGCATTCAGCCATTTAACACACTTTTCCCTTAACAGCTGACCTAAATTCAATCACTAGTTGCCTTCCGTCTCTCGTTTTGTGCTCTTGGAAGTTTGAACATTTTATTCTGCAGATGCCTGATCAAGGCATTAAAAGGGTGTAAATGTGGCGGTGCCCCCCACCCCACGTGGTCCTTATATAAACACTAATAAATCATTACTGATTCAGTGCAGGTAACTAGACTGCAATAACCAAGATTATATCAACCCCAACCTCTTACGGGGTTTTGGAGCATTGAGGTGAGGTAAAGAAACCATTGCTTGCAACTTCCCTTTTCTTTTTCCAGACGAAAACTACCTCACAAACGCAAGAGGCATCATGAATTTTTTTCTGGTTATTGGTGAGTAATATTGCTGCTTTCCTTTGTATATTACGCCCATTTGGTAATAAATAATTTAACTCCATAGATGGAGCAATGAATCGGTATAAGTGGTGGGATTTCTTTGTTCTTGCACTGTGTACGGCCTAAGCAATAACGAGACGAAATGCACAAAGACGAGGAAGGGAAGCACAAACGGACACAAAGAAGCGCAAACTACAACCGGTTTATTATCGAATCACATGGCGTTTCTTACTGTGAAGAATCCGAAACTCTGCGAGTGCGTGACACATGAACACTTATCAGCAAAGCAGTTCAGGTCTCGGGCTTGTTCACAGTCAGGTACGTCGATGTGATCTGATAATAAGCCAGTTGGTAGTTTGCGCTTCTCTGTGCGCTTTTTCATCGAGCAAGCAGTAAAGAAGCCTAAGGTATCTGATTTATGGATCAACATTGCTGACTTCTTTTTAGAACATTGATAAGTGCATTCTCAACGAATAAAACTGGCAAGAAATGTCTCAAGAAGTACTAGCTCGCTTGCTGTGTCAGCGAACAGAAGTTGCCAGCGTTTTACATGTAGAATTACACGCTTAACTAGTGGACACACTGAGCTATACGATCTTACACACTTAACTACTTACCCGAGCAACCTCGCTTGTTATCACTTGCTCTCACGATAACCAAAGATATAACTGTTCCTCGTGTCCTTAATTATTTAAAAGAAAAGAAAACAAATGTCAAGGGTACCGTTACAGGATACGTAACATAATTGTCTTGAGAATGCATGTCAGCCTCAACTTCAACTTGTTGTTAGCGTGTCTATTTTACGTCGTATGCCGAAATCACTACCGAAGATCTTTCGACGTTGCTTTCATTTGAGGTGTCAACCACTATAGCCGTCATATGGAATGCGCTTTCGTTCTAAATACAACGTCAACATGACGTGCTCTGAAAGAGGTGCGCCGAAGCCGCAGCTGAAAACTTCAGAAACATTTTCAGAGCTAATTGCGGAGGCCACGCTCCGCTGTGCTGAGTACGGTGAACGCCACCTAGGTGGCGTTGGTAGTGCTTCTTGATGCCAGCGTCCCTTCGAATGCTGGCATCGAGGCGTCGTAGTGCTGAGACCACCGAAGCGTTCACTGTCGGTGCGCGTTAGTGTCATAATGCAGTACTTCTCTTTTCTGCTCGTAGGCGGCGGCACCGCCCCGAGCAAGAGCGCGGGTACACGGAGGAGTGTTAGATATATAAGGCGCGTCTGTGTAGCTCTCTGCAAATGCGTTTGTGGCGCAATGGGTTAAACGCTCGGCGGTCTATCGTCGCGGACCGAGAGGTCGTGGGTTCGATTTCCAAATTTTGCATGTTTGTGGAACTTTTTCTTCTGGTTTCTTTCTTTGTATTATGTTCTATGACGTATTTCCGTGACGGAAATACGTCAGTGAAGTCTTGGCGGACCCCGGCATAAAACACTTTCGTGTTAAAAAAAAGAAAACTTGGAGGACGCTTGAGTTTCGCCTTTAATGGCGAATTCCATTGGGAGAAGAGGAGCAGGGCGCCGCGCAGTGCGGAGTCGGGTGACAGCGCAGCAAGAGCAGGGACACTCGACCCGCCACTGGAATACGGCGTGCATTCGGAGAGCAGGTGGGAGGGGGACGTGTGAGGAGAAATGTACCATGTGACCAAAGCTATCGACGTCCCAGCATTCTCTGCAGGAGAGCTGCAAAACACGCGTGATCGTCTTGTAATCTGTCGGGCGTAAGGCTGTCACCGTTTGCGGCCACGTACTACATACTTTTGTGCAGCGCCGACGCATCCCACAACGTTTCCGCCTGCGAAGATATCTGAAACTGCAACTTGAATCTGAAGTTGAGCTCCAGCAGCTTTCGCTGCTGTCAGGTCGAGCGTCTCAAGCACTTCAGCAAGGCGAAGACGCTTTGTTGCCACTGTGCCCCGCGCATCCGACGAGAAGCAAGGCGGACTAAAAATGCCAGGATCTGTCGCTAAGTCGCTGTGAAGCTCGCTCGTGTCACCGACGACAAAATCAGCGGTGCCAAAACACCAACAAACGCTTAGCTCCCGCCATTGCCGCCGCGCGCGCCGACTGAAGCAAAATAAAAGGAAATGAGGAGGATATGACGGTTAAGTCGCGTGACTTCCTCCGTACTCCGCTTTTCCGGCTAGAGCAGTCCGGATTGCTCCCGGCTGCTCTCGGCACAGCGAAACTGCTCTTGTTCTACCACTGGATGACGGCTCTCCCACTCCTGTTCGACCACTGAAACACGTCGCCTCTGGAACGAGCACTTTCAGCGTGCTTTTGAGTGCTCCTGTTCTCCCAATGGAATTCGCCATAAGAGTGGAATGCGATAGATTTAAAGATCCCTGACTGCTTCTCATGTTTCCCGGCAAATGCAGCTTATGTAAACGTAATGTTTACCGCGAAACGCTTGTGGCGAACGCTATGCACGAATGCGAGCTTTCTGGTAGAAACGCGGCCTCTTACATGGGCCGATCCCGGAGCTAGTGCAGAGCCATGCCAAAAGAATTGCATCATTTTCAGGTATCTGTTATTGTTTCGCACTTTTAATATTTCAGTCTTACAAGATTTAACATAAAAGGCATGCGACATGCGCTGTCGGTGTTTTTTTTTTTTCATGACATTTATTTGTGAGCTGTCATTCTCAAAATTCCGAGGAATAACGTTGCCAAAAATGTAAGACAAGGTACGAGCAACTTTAGTGATGTAAGTGTGGCAATATCAACCGCATATACCGCATGTCATATAGCAAGGCGTGGCATATACATATACCCTAAATATTTACAGAAATTTTGGACAATGACGCCGACACCAGATTTTCTGCGACATGGGGCCCTTAACGCTATCTGCGCTAAAAAAACAAAACTAAAAAAAAAAAAACGAACAGACAAGAACAACACCAGTTTCACGTAGCAGATAAAGTGTATCTTTCTTCCTTGATTTTTTGCAGCGCTGCTCGGCATTGCCTCGGCGCACCCTGGTGTTAGGGTAAGCAACTTTACTGCGCTTCATATTGCTTAAACAGCTCGATGTAAAACCTTTCCTGAGCAGCGGCCATGGGCAACTCAAGAAAAACTCTTGGCTGCTTGCAGTGAAAACTGTGGCGTTCTCAAGTTTTACGAAACTTGTTTGTTTGAATATTAACAAGTATATTATTCAGATGTTTTTTTATTGTAATAATGTTTTGTCTTTTGCTTCTTTGTGTGTGTTATGCGTGTACTCATTTCATTTGCTTTTTGTGCTCTTATGATGTCTCAGTACATCCTTTTTTCACGCCATATAACCAATCACAAACCCTACCCTTCTGCCTTGTTATTGCTTTATTCCTTCTCTCTTGTTCTAACAAAATTTTGAAGAAGATTATTGCTCAAAATATTGGCATATCAGTATAGCAAATGAGCGACCTTTAGAGAGAGTGGATACTTGGTGTACGCAAAGTGACCTTGCGAAGACACCTTGAAATTTCTGGATTAGTTGTCTATGACCTCAGGGATTGTGGCACCACTTGGCAGATGATAGGTAGTTCTTTATTAATGGAAATGAGAAAAAAAATTTTGAGTGAGAACACAACAGGCTGCAATAATTTTTTTATTAAAGCCAAAGAAGAAATAAACTAAAATACGAACGACTTCGTGAGGTAACTTTGACATCATCGGCTTAACGATTTTCGCGCGAAATTCAAAGAGGGTCGAAGAAACGCAGGACAAGGCTGGCCTTAATTATTTCCTCCGATAAGCCTCAAATTAGACAGAGTTGCAAAAGAATAGTTTGGCAGAATCGCTTGGCCTAGCATTTGAGTGAGTGTCCCTTGAAGTGTTTATGCAATTACTGCGACCAGTGAGTGCACTCCAAACATGCCTAGATTATTCAGACTGTTTGATGCGAGCGCCATCTGAAATGTCAATATTTTCGGCATCGTGTTTATTTTTTCACTTCTTTTTAACTGCACTGTGGGCATTTACTGTGCCCGCCTTTCGCTTGAGAAGGAACGGCGTGTGCCGGCGCTCCTTGATCGAGTTGACGTGCGCAGCGTCGCCGCGAGGCGTACCTGCTGCCCGACGGCGCGGAGCTCCTGCTGGGCAGCGTCAAGACGACGTTCAAGTGTCCCGGCGACGGCTACTACGCGGACATGGACAACGACTGCAAGGTGTTCCACATCTGCCACGACGTGCTGGGCCCGCAGGGTGCCACCGACCACGAGATGCAGCACTTCAGCTTCCTGTGCGGCAACCAGACTGTCTTCAACCAGCTGAGCCTGACCTGCGCTTACGAGGAGGACTCGGTACCCTGCCAGAACGCCAAGGACTTCTACTACCTGAACGCCAACATCGGTGACCCCACCGCGGAGTTCTTGAGCGACAACGACATCCAGCGCGCAGCGCCGCTGGTGCCGACGTTCAAGGCGCACGCCGCGGCTGCCGCCCTGTCCGCTGGCCCTGCCCTGGCGGCTGGCCCCGCCAGGACGGCTGGCCCCGCCAGGACCGCTGGCCCCGCTCGGACGGCTGGCCCCGTCCAAGGCCCACCGGCCCAGGGTCCGAGCACTCTTCTCAGGGCGCCTACCGCTGGGCCCCCGATTAGGACTCCTGCCAGGGGTCTGGGGCGCGGTGCGGCTGCATCCGAAGTCAAGGAAGTAACGGTCACGCCACCGCCGACCACACCGCAGCCAGCGACGAGCACGACACTCAAGGAGGAGTAGAGACAGCTGCTTGGACGTCCTCTCTATCATTCTCATCGTACGCTCTCTTCACGCGAACATAGCCCCATGTTTTACGGTGTGTCGTCGTCCCACTCTGTCCACGGAGATATGCCTCTTCGCTCGACATTTCGTTCCTGATCGGTGCAAGGTAGCCAGGCAGGCGCGTGGTTAGCCTCCTTCTCTTTATCTGTATTTCGTCTTTCTCATGACTTCGTTTAAATCATGGCGCGTTCCAGGGGTGACTGTAGTTCTTTGCTTCAGCTTGCCGTCTATTCACCTATATAATGGCTTGGTGCAGTATGCGCTCCCATAGCTACTAGAAACACATATTTCTCGTTTAATTTTTGGGATTCAATAAGAAAAATCCGTGAAAATGTACAGAAGCTGTCACAAAGTACATGTTATAAATGCCTTGTGAGGTTCTTGGCGAACTGTGCACCTGAAAGACATCCTCGTTACGAGACGAGTTGCTTTGATTAATTGTTTCCGATCACTCGAGCAATGTTGGTGTTGCTGAGAAAGAAGTAAAAAAGAAAACTGTGTTGTGTTCACAAGAGTCAGCGAAAAGGATGACAGGTTCTTTCAGTATACGAATGCGGTGATATTTTTTTCTATAAGTGACGACTTTGCGACTGAAAACAATTTCATCACAATAAATGTTTTTTTTTTCTGAAGTAGTTGCTGTGAATTTTGTGACCATTGCACACCAATAATTAATGATCGTTTGTCCAATTTTAGTCACTGACGTCCATATAAGCATATTAGCGAGAGACGTGCGCACTGCTATAATGAAAATAATCCCTCCATGGATAACACATACATTAATCTCAGGTGAACGAAGAGGAATTAACTTGACAAAATGATATACTACTTCAGTCTATCGTAGTATTCTTTTCCAGAGAAAAAAGAAAAAGAAAAAGATAGAGCAGAAGTAAGAAAGGAAGGAGGAAATGGAAAGAGATTTCCACATCCGGTCACTGCACTATGGTGGCTTTGTTGAACATCGCTGTGTATTTTATAACTTGGTGCTCAAGTGTCGCCAATGAAGCCAGACCACTCTCATTCACGAAGTAGTACTGCCTCCTAAGGACGCAGAAATTCAGGTCATTAGAGAAGCCATTTGCCTGCACACACACGAGACTGAGATTATCACAACTCGGTTCGTCGGGAACCATTACGTGCCTTTACGAAAAATACACTCCCTGATCATATCCGCACTACACCCAACAAATATATACACAAACATTTTACATTACAGATTCTGTTCGAGTGGGTCCCAGGTAACCAGGGACTAGAAGGCGATGAACGAGTTCGTACGTCAGCTCGCGATTTTATAACAGCGATCAACCCCATGAAATTACCTGAGACCTATTGCCCCAGAGGTGTCGGAGCCGAAAAAATCGAAAACAACGCAGTAATCTTCTTCTTCTTCTTTTCATTTGCCATCTTATACACTCATACAGATGGGAGGACTGCGGGAAAAAGTGTTTTTTTTTTTGGCAGCTTGAGGAGGCCCGCAGCCCCTGAAGGCAGTGCTTGGCGGCGGCACAATGGTCAAACATACGAAGATACCAAAAGCCAAAACAAGAGATTCCTCTTACTAACGCTATCACAAACAAACACAGGCGAAGGCGCTGTATTGACACGCCAGGCACAAACACTTTACATACCCAATTATGCTATTCAACACCGCATTGAGAACAGGCCTGGCAAACCGGCGTGTCAAGTTTGTGCAAATACCCTAACGCACTCCATAGTTACTGGGAATGCTACACCGTACTATCTTCTCCACACTTTTTAACTTGGTCAAACATCCCATCCTCCCTTGACTACAGTTAATAGAGGTGGACTGCCTCACTATATGAGCTACGCCCTGCACTATGGCCACAGGTGACGGACTACATGGGTTCAAACAAATGGACTCAGCACCAAGACCCGGGTCCCAGCTAGATTCCGACTATGACGACTCGAACTAGCAGTCGTTCAGAAATAAAGCTTATCTGTCTCTCGTGTCACCCACTGGAACCTTTACACGCGAGCCCTGCCGGTTTCGGATGTACCCAGTGACAACCCTTCATGCAATAATGGATCCGGCTCAGGCCCCCACGTCCTGCTACTGCGAACAAAAGGCGTATGTATATCTTTCATCTACAATGTGGGACATGAAACGAGCTACTGAGGGGCTGCTTCCAAGTATGTTGTGCAGGAGGTCCAATAAATATATACTGCGTGGGATTTTTTTTTTTTTTTTTGCTATCTAGAGTATTCCAGCTAACGTTAGCCAAGCTGACTAAAGAAAAAAAAACACATTTATAAACACGGTGAAAGATACGCCTTTAAGACATGCGGTGTCTTGTCATCAGACGTCTGGCGATGTAATTGTAACTGTATCTTGCACAATCTTTCTCAATATTTTTTTTCGGTGACCAGCCTGGCTAACATTAGCTGGGACACATGGCATATAGGGTGCCCCAGGTAACTTGAGCCAAACCTTAAAAATATGCGTATGGCCACGTAGCTGGACAAAACCAAGGTAATGTTGTTTGGCGTCGCTTGGAGATACTGAGATTATTTCTTGCATTCGACCTAATTACATAATTAGTCTTAATTAATGAATAAACTTCTCGAATATTATAATTAGATGAAATGTGTCATTCAGAAAATTGTAGAGTAACATGAAAAACTCCCGATATAGCTTTCTGTTGCTCAATACGTGCTACATAATAGTGTTTTTCCAAGCATGAAAGAAGCCCGCGAATACACGCAAGATTGACGCACGACTGGCCGCTCGAGGCACTTTGCGTGTATTCGCGGGCTCCTCTCATGCTTGGAAAAACACTATTTTAAAGCATATTTTTAAAGTTTGGCTCAAGTAACGTGGGACACACGGTATGTGTGTAACCAAATCTTAGCGTGTATTGATATGAAAAATTTTGGCATTAAAGTCTTAAACAAATGCCCGAATGGAACATTACAACTATTGATCCACCACGGGGGTTTAGCGGCTATGGCATTGCGTTAATAACTTGCTTCGACGCCAGCGTTTCTGTCCATATTCAGGTGGAGCTGGAATGTAAAAAAAAAGTGCTTGTACTGAGGTTTCGGTCATGGTAAGGAGGTAATTTTGAGATACGACACCCCAGAGTCATGGCTTGGGAGCTTCGTATTCCATATGCGATTGATCGAGTGATTAGGTTTATTGTTCTAAAACAATACAGGGGCTATGATGGTCGTCGAAGCGGAGGGCTACGCATTAATTTTGACAGCTTGGGAATCTCCAACGTGCATCCAAACCTAGAAACAGAAGCTTTTTTTAATGCTATACCATTTAAGGCGGACTTCACCAACTTTGTAGGCATCCGCCTAACGGAAAATGTGGTCCCATAACGAAGGCAGTGTAGTCTAACACAGCATATCGAAGCGATAGCTGTACCGTGTGAAGAGTGTGAGAAACTGGCACGTGAGGCATGCGGCAGACGCTTCAAAGAGCGACTTTGGCATGAGTGAAGCATGCCTGCGATAGCAGCCTAATGGTTATAGTAGTGGGGGGCTGTTATTAGAATAGGGAAATTAAAAAAAAGTAAATTATGGGGTTTTATGTACCAAAACCACGATCTGATTATGAGGCACGCCGTAGGGGGGAACTCCGGAAATTTGGAGCTCCTGGGGTTCTTTAACGTGCACCTAAGTACATGGGTGTTTTCGCATTTCGCCCCCAACGGAAGTTCCAACCCACCATCAGTATGTGATCGCACTGAACGCACCGGTCACGCATTTCATTATGGCATTATAGGCGGACTTTGGAGGTATCTGGAGATACCCACTTTGGAGGTATCTGGAGATACATACTATGGAGGTGTCTAACAGAAAACTCGAGATGTGTTGAGTGTGTCGTAGTGTGCGCGAAAAGTCAATTCGATAATTGAGAGTTTGCAAAGTCCCCTGTGGCGCAAGCACGCGCATCTGTCAACACGCCAAAAACATCGCAATCTAAGCATGCTATCGCATTATTAGAGAGTTAGCGGTGCTAAGTTATGGACTACCGTTTTTTTTTTTCTTCGTCCTCATCGGGATGCGAACGCTATACGGGAATTGAAACCGCAGCCTGTTGCTTAGCAGCACATGGATTATAGGGTGCAGATGCTAGCCTTAACGCGTGAGATGGCATAGTCCGGAACGAACTGGTGACCAGAGAAGACATATAGAAACCGCATGTCACGGACTTTTAGTTTCTACCTGGTATACGAATATATATGGTGAATTCTAATTACAGCCAAATGCATTCACGTCTTCACGTTATGTGCAATGCATTTCTTGCTCACTTTAGGGCAAAACTATCTTCCGAAACATCGATTATTGCCACTAGCCACCGGAGTCGGGCAGCGCGTCAAGAGGAAAGAGGCATAGGCGTGCGTGTGTGGTCTCCAAGTATGCTCCTGGTGCTCCCATGACACAAAGAGAGAGAGAGAGAGAGAGAGAGAAGAAAGAAAGAAAATAAAAAAACTTGCACTGGCGTTATGGAGCTTTTTGTAATTGTATTGATGTGTTCTCCTGCTGCGTGGGTTTAGGTGCACACTTCACAAGTTAGTACCCAAGATGACGTCCCCGTAAAATGGCTTACGCGTTTGTGGTGACTGTTTTACCAACTGTAGTCGCGCCACTCTTCGTGAAGTACGCTGGTCACCGACAGCGAATGGTAGGTTTTGATGTTCTTCTTAGAAAAGTGAACAAAGAGACGCTGAAACACTTGAAGTGCTTCAAACGACGTTTATGGAGGAGGCGCGGAGCTGTACACGAGTTTTTTAGGGGTTTTGGCGGTTCCAAGAGAAGGAACGAGCGTTAATGTCCATCCTCATTTCGGCCAACCTTCAATCAGTCGTACCTAAAGACTAAAAAAATCATATCGAAATCATCACGGGTTACGATAGCTGGTGTTATGTGTATTACCCCGAATCCAAGAAAATTTCAAGTCAGTGGAAGAATCTTTTTTGGCCAAGATCGAAAAAGCGACAAGTGCGCTTGAGTAAAGGCGATGATCATCGTTTCTTTTTGTTTCTCCTTCAGCGTTTTTGTATATGTGCAGGGGAAACTTGCATCACCTGGACAGCCTGTCAATCAGCAACTTTAGTAGGAGCTATTAAGGCGATTGAGAAAGCATGTGCGAGGGAAATGCGCGAAATTGTGAAATGCGGCTGATTGGTTTCTCCATCACGACACAGCCACAGTTCACACTGCTTTGGCTATGACGTGGCCTCTCAGGGTTGAGTCGGCGTTTTCCCACTTACCCTATTCAACGAAGTGAGCTGGCTGTAATTTTTCTCTTTATTTTTAAAGAAAAAGGTTTATAAATGAAGGATATTTACCATTATGCACGAGGTTAAGACGACTTCGCAGGGGACGCAGAGCTGGATTAAGCTTGAGGTGCTCCAATGTTGCTTCCAACAGTGCGAGAAAAGGTTGCACAAGTGTACTGACTTCGTTAGACAATATTTTTAAAGGAACTATAAGTGGGGCCTTTTGTCCTGCATGAAAATGTTATTTTTTTGTTCCAGAAAAAATTCATATTTCTTTTCGGAAAGTTCGGAAAGTTCGGTCAGTGAAATTTGCACTTCCCGAAGTTGGCTGAGGACCTTTTCGCAAGATTCATCTACGTGAAACAATAACATAAGGCTTGGTACTTCCGTGATCTGCAGTTTACTTTTGATTTTTGAGGGTCGCACAAAATGTTTAACAGTTGGGAGCCGGTCAGAACTGTACTCTTTCAGCTCCTGTACACGGCTTTAAAATAAAGCCTGCTTTTTCTTGTACAACACTGGCATTAATTTGCGCTAAATTTCACTAGAATATTTTGTTATAAGCCTGTATCATTTTTAGGGAGCCTGCTGTGCGTTACTGCATGATGTAAAAAAGGAGTGCTAAAGGCAGGCACACCGGAAGATGAATCTGCTCGTCTTGCTAGTGGCGTTAATTGGACGATTGTTCGCGGCACACCGGCTGCACATGCTGAAAGTCCCCCCCCCCCCCCCCCCCCCCCTCCTTCCTTCAAACTAGGAAATTCTATGGAATGTCCATAAAAAGCAAGTGGCCGTATTGAAGCGTTATCGGTGAGTTGAAATGTTGAAAGACTTTGCTCGACATAATAAGACGAATGAAAAGAAAATTGCAGCCGTGCCTTCGCCAATGCGTCTACTTTTCTCCGTGTTAAGCGGCAAACCCGCATGACTTTCATTATCTCATTAGCGTGCCATGATTTTGTGACTATGCAGCGAGTTGTGCGGACGGCACTCTTTGTAATGGTTGAAGTTCAGAGAATTGCTTAAGAACTATCAAAGTACTACACTGACGGCAGAACAGGTTGATAGAGCTATGCACCCTGCACTGGGCTTACGGATTGTCATGCACTTCATACGCCACAAAGTCTCCGCCATGGATGGCGCGGTTCGCTGGAGTACTGGTTTAGAGACGTTTAGAGTATTGGTTAAAAAAAAGAAAGCTGAGAAAATCTAGATATAAAAAGCGTTGTTACATGCGTAGGCAACTGTGCAATATAGAGATAGAGGTTTTAATTAAGACAGAAAAAGAGAGATCTGCAAAATGTTAGACTGCGATGGATGTAGTAAAACCTGATTAGATCAAGCAGACCAAGTGACTGCCTATTTCTCGCCGCCCCGTTTCAAAGGGGATTCCAATAAAAATCATCATCATCATAATTATCTGGTGGTGCCTTACGGCGGGCGCGTGGGATACCTTTAGCTGGGGAACAAATTTAAACCACACAGCTTAGTAAACTTGACACGCTCTGTCTTTTTTCGTTTTGCTGTTCATTTGAAATAGTAATAGGAAGGCACGTATATGCCTGACCATAGTGAAACAGTGAAAGGTCCGCATTTTTTATAATGAATACACAGCGGCGAAAGTGTCTTTCTTTTTTTTTTTACTTTTAATTCATGACGTAATACTGCGATGCACCAGAGGCATGATGCAGTGCTGGGCCTGATGAATGAACAAGCAGGTACTGCTTGTTTGTCCTTTCCAGCCGCAGATAATAGGGAAAGCGACGTCATCCGCCACCGCCTGCGTAGTATGCACTCGCTCGTGACGCGCACTGCACGCAGTTCACGGGCATCAGCACGCACGCCTTGTACTGTGCTGCATGAATGAGAGGGCGGCGGGGCCGCATTCAGCCGTTCATTTTCTGCGTGGAGGAGGCACCCGCATTAGCGGCCCGAGATCGTGCCTGGGGCACCTTAGCAGCCGCGCGAATCATTCGGCCAGAGAGCGGAGCGCGACGTGTATGCGAAACAGTTTCACCGCGCGCGCAAACGGCCACCCGACCGCAGCGAGAAATGCGGCAGACAACGCACGGCGGATACCCGGCAGGCTTCGTCAGCAGCTCGTCTCCGTGGGCGTCCGAGCCGTGTGGGCCATCGTGACATTCCGGATGTGGCGACCTTGCACGCTGCCTCCCCGCTCGGCTGTATACGCCGACTCTATCCGCTATACTCTGCCAATAAAGCACCCAGGCAAAAAGGGATCGAGCGCGCGCGCGCGCACTGCAGGCCTGATCGTGACAGACGATGCGGCTGGGCGGCCTCGCACACTGCCGTGATTAATACTGTTTGCTCTCCTGCCGACTTGCTATCCGGTTTCCTTTTTCGTCTCAGTTTTTGCTCGGCGAAGAACGAGAAAAAAATTATTCTTTGTTTAATCGCTGAGGCGCGCAGGTTGGCTCGCTGTGGGCGAGCTTCTAAGTCGTGTTTCTTGCATTACTTCTTTATCCGCCTCGCGCTGCTCCTCGAGATATAAAAGAAGGTGCAGAAACATCTTATTCCGTGGCAACCAGTCAGAGAAATGTCATCCACGCTGTGCCCCTGTTGACATATTATAAAACCGCTGCCGTAAGATTATAGAAAGTCCGGTAACCCCAAGGCACGCCGCCACGGGTTACTGGAGGGTCAAAGCGGCTAAGTTATTGAGCGGTTACGGCAGCTACAACGTCGACTGTTTTATCCGGCCTTTGGCCTGTGGACGGCTCGATAGCGATATCGGCGCCATATCATCTGCTCGGGAATTCGTGGTAGAATCTAGGTCACAGGTTTCTCGGCTGAAGCATTGGGCGTTGCCAGTCCGTCCCTCTCTGCGGGGAGCTCTTTAAAGAGAGTGAAAGCTGCCCCCTCTTTTTCTGTGGGCGACGGGCGGGTGAGCGCGTCACTTTCACTCGCTATGCTTCGTTGGCACTCCTGACCCCACAAGTGTACACGTGCTCTTGAAACATGGCATGCGGCCACTAGGCAGTGTACGCGTATAGCGAGGTGATATATTTGGGTGTCCCGATTGTCGCTATTTTGCTTTCGCGTGAGGCATCACGGGCGTGCGCTTGATTTAGTTCGTTGTTTCGTACCATGTATTCTTCCGCACATAACCGTAGTGTGTGGGATGTGATAATACTTGCATTCCGACAGTTCGAAAGTGCGTATTGTCTGTGTCACGTTCTTCTGCGCCCTTAAAAGTACGTAACAGACACAATGGGCTATCACACCGACGCTGCTTGCCGAATGACAGATTCGGCAGGTTCGTCATCGGCGTATTGTTTACCAACAACACCTAACTTGTCAGTAAGCGAACAAAAAGTATCGTCATGTCCATTCTCTGCAGGCAAGTTGATAATCTCTAATTTTAATACCAACTGCTTTTATGGCCCGCGCCGTTGTACTGAAAGTAAAGGCGACGGACTTGGTTTAAAATCACCAAATGTGGGCCAGTCAGAGTTCGACGTTGTTGTTGACTGATGCAGCAAAGCTCGTTGCGAGAAGTTCTGCGGCTGTGGATGTCGTCAGGCGGGATGTCCCGAAATTAATGGCGATGCCCATTGCAGGGAAGATCAGGGCTCCCACCGAGCTTATTTATTGTGACTGAGCCCATCAGAACGCACACAGCGATCAAATTGACGCTACAAACCAGACGTAGATTTATCGGTGCGATCAGCCAATTATAAGACTATTAGACGGCACAGGATAAGTTAAGACGCCTACGGCGAAAAATACTGGCTCAAAAAATATATGCATTCTGTTTTTAGAGAGCGAAGGACATTTTAAGAAGAGTAAGAAATATAAGCATGAAAAAAGAAAAGAGGAATAGTTCCGAGGTATACGCGGGTGCGTCAAAGGGTTTGAAGAGCATAGCAATCGCCAAGTCTGGTTAATCTGAAGAGCTGACACCCGCTCCGTTGGGAGTAGCGTATCAGTTTCCGTAGATGTGAGCTCAGCGCGAACGTTCGAATCTAAATAACTGGGTGCGAAAACTTCGGTATTAGTTATTATTCACTGTACAGCTATAGCAGCACAGTTTTGGTTACGGTTGCGCGCACAGAAGCAGTGGTCCTCTTCCACACGGACAGGCATAATTTACGAGGTTTGCCGTACACCTGAGCTTCTTAAGAGTCGTTTCGAAGAGGTACAAGTAAGTTCCTTCAACGTTGGCGACACGAATGTAACACGAATCCTCTATGCATCATCATTAATCAAGACAACCTACAGAGGAGGGGCCGGGGAATACTCGTTTAGAGCCCCCGTTCTTTCTTTCCATTAATTTTGCCGTGTGGATAAGCAGGCTAATGAAATGGCCTGTCTCGCATTTCATCGCCCACTTAGAACTAAGCGAAGGAGGCGTTATACGTAAAGAACGTGACCTAGAGAAGTGCATCGTGTACCTTTGTTAACCCTTTCTCTCTGTAATGCCAAGTGTATTATATATGCTACGCTGAGTTTAACGACTCGAACTGTTGATTTAAGAGGAAGCTCGGGGGCTCCTATCTAAATACATCGGGACGCATAAATTGTTTTTCTCGGCAATTATTGCGCTGAATTTGTTAAGGCTTGCTGGATTAAAAAAAAAAATGTTGATCTATGTATAGTGTCCGTAAGGAGTGGATTTTTTATTTAGGCCGTCATTTTTTTACAAGTGTTGAAAATTGCAAAAATAAAAAAAATAATAAAAATTTTAAAAGACAATTCAAGTATTAAGTTTACAACTCTGTTACTCAGCAATAGAAAACGATATCACAATTCTAGAAACTGCATCTAGTAATAAATCTATAGTGGACAATATTGTTGCATTATATACAGCTCTGATAGATTATACCACTAATTAGGGAGTAGAGCTTTTGCAATACCTTTGTAAACGTTGCAACAATTTCAGGTAAGCTACAAATTTATATACCAAATGTGTTTGCTTGAGATTCTCTAACAGATGCAGTTTACTGAACGGCGATATCTGTTTTTGGTGCAGAGTTATGGGGCGCTATAACGTAAAATGATTCCAAGCTGTTTTGATTCCAATTGCTGCAATCAGCCTCCACGATTGGTCAAAACATTTTAGGGCCACTCCCAACTTCGCCTGTCAATGTAACACTACAATGTAAAACGTGAGCCACAAGGATTACACACATGTGCAATGCACACCTGGCTGAGATAGGATGAGAGAACACTGTGAACAAGTAGAAGCAACAGCAAGGTCAGGGCATCTAGCTGGCCACACATTCTATGTCAATTTAAATGAAACACATTGATCTTTGAAGCATTCTGCATCAACAAAGAGGATAGCTGCATTAGCACTGCTTATGTTGGTTTCAAAAAGAAAAGGAAGTGGCACATATATGGTATTGTTTCTGCCTCATGTAGCCTATGTCAGTTGTCCAAAATTTGTGATGTCTGTGTCCAGGGGCACTATAACGTAAAGGTATTCCAAACTTTTCTATTCCAATTCTGCAATCAGCCCACCACGATTGGTCAAAACATTTTCGGGCCACTCCCAACTTCACCCGTCTGTCACGCGACGTCACGAGAACCGCGATAGCTCCCCATCTGATATAACATGTACACACTGATTATGCATGATTAAACCGCACAAAAGAAAAATAATCATTCCTGATTCGACGCCTTTTCACCATTAGCCCTCTGCTATTGGTCCAATGTTTTCTTTCTACGCCCACATCGCCTGTCTGCCACGTGACCTCACATAACCGCGAAAATTCACCACGTCAAAGTTACGTGTACGCGAAAAAAATGCATTAATATGCCGAACAAAACTGAAAATATTTCTGGATAGCCAGAGACTGCCCCGTTTCGAAAGGAATAGAAGATGGCTGCCCGCCGATCGCTCAGGCCCTCGCTACTCGCACCTGCCGGTGAGCATGCATTTATTTGCGAATGATAAACCTTTTTGCGTGGCAGTAAAACGTTATCGAGCCCTTTCGGCATGCATACGACATCGCTCTGCCAACTCTTCCTTGCTGAGGATCCGTTTTAGTGGCATTCTTATCCTTCCGTTGCACGCCGCCGCGATTTTCGACCAGCCACCGCAAGCTAAGTAAGGCGAAACGGATCAATTGGAGAAGCCGGCACCACCCTCTTCATGCGGTTATCTATCTCTCACTGTGCTCGCTCAGCCCCATCGAAACTCTCTCCACTAGAGCGTGCTACTCGCCTCTTGTCAGCCAATTAGATAAGAAAAACCGCTGAGTGTAGACAATGTTATCGGTTTTGAAAGCGAACAAAGGTGACCTCCTATTAACGAGGAGAGTGTTTGATTGGGTTGTTCAGACAACACTGCGGGTCACCGCCCGATGCTTGCGTCGGTGGTTACGTAAATTTCACGTCAGGAGTATGGAATCAAAACAGTTTGGAATGATTTTACGTTATAGCGCCCCTGGATTTGTAAAGTTCGTTTTCTAAACTTACTGATTTATGGGAATTCTAAAAAAATTCTCGGCCTAAAATCAAAATTATGCTTCCTAGAGTCACTAGAATTTAACTGTCTCTCTGAAATGCAACCTATTTTATACAGGTCGGTCCAGCGGTTGTCTCATCAAAGCATTTTTGCGATTTACATGTATTTGAATAATGAAATCGAAGTTGTCCATGCACCAGCTAAAGCGTCCTCTTAAGGGCGGGAAGCTTAACGCAAAGTCCGTAGTTGCATCTTTTTATATGCTGGAGTGAAGCTTCAGCTGTGGGTAGTTGAACAATCCAATTACTAATAATGAATTACTTTACTAATTAATGTACAACTCAAATAACACTTCAGTGTTCTTGTTTTACAAATGAACCCTTGATAGCCAGGAATAATGTGAACAAGTTGTTTCGGTTTTCCTTGATGTGAAACTGTGTTTGGGCATTACACGATTAAATTTCATAAGGAGCATCATTTTATTAGGTAAATTCATTTTATATGTGCACGAGTAAAGGAGATATTTGCGCCTGCAACTACGACGCCAGCAACTGACGCCTGCAAGCTGCTGTATTTCTTGTGACATGAAATAAATAAATCGCAATAATATGAATAAAGGCGCATGTAGGCGTGAGTGCACGAACTACAGGGGACCATGGAGTCGCACAGAAATGAGAGAAAATAGGTCCACAGGAAAAACGGCGCCACGCTGTCTACGAAGAGAGACGGTGATCAGGTTGAACACGAACGAGCGACATACGTATATATAACCGACAAATAGTGCGTGCAACACTGGAACATTTGATTTTCTTCCACAGAGCAAACACGCAGTTTGCGTATACACAGGTTTCGATTTCATGATTTCATCTTTTGAGGATTTCTTTAAGTAGTAATAGTGGCGACACATGTGCAACAACTGTTTCGTATTATACATATAATCAGAACAAATTGCTGAACCAGCAAATAGAACTATGGAAATATTCACATAAAAACTGTTGCCAAGAATTATGAGTTGTGCCGTAGAATATAAAAACGCTAAAATGACATTTATTTCACATGACAAGAAACTCGTTACGTAAATATGACGTGTTGTTACATGACAACAAAAGTCGAATTTGTTTTACCGCGAAGCTGTTATTATGACTAGATGCTGTAGAAAATGCCCACTCCAAATGTCGACGAAAATGCATGGCGGCGACTGCTACAGCTAGCTCAATAAAATTAGGGGGGGGGGGGGGGATATTCAGCATGTTAAGGTTATAAACGTGTGTGGTATACACCTATATACTTTGCTCCTTTGTTGGAAATTACCGAAGTTCTGTAAATTGCGCTTCGGAGCCCTGAACAGCGCGTCGTTTCAGCACCATCGGGCGTAAAAAAGATGAAAACAGCGTAGGAATAAAGTGTGTCTTCGAATAAATACACTGAAGAAATCTCAAAGTTGGGAGCGCTTTAGGGGTGCTGTAAGAAATGATCCAACTTGTGCTAAGTGGGGTTCGTCTTGAAACTCGCCGGGGACTGAGACGTTTGCCGTTTGCGAGCTACTAGGTGTATCGAACTTCATTACAATAAGCTGTGTATTGGGAGGACCAGGCAAGTGAAATTCCAAGTTCTGGGGACGGTATTCTGTATGTAATTTCCAAACTGCTATTAGAGTCCTTCAAGCGCTGCTTGGGTCAGTGAACTATACTTTAGAATTGCTGATGCAAGCAAATGAATCAACATTTCTGTTTAACCCTTTGCACACGTATACAGGAGACCCACAATGCATAAGAATTGGATCAATCAGTGAAAGTAGCCAAGTTCAGAAGTGTTATTTTCAGAGCTTTAATTGCAAGCTGAACATGCGACGGGCGCATCTTCAGTGCCGGTGGTGACGTCGCCACAGAGGCTGCTCGGCATGACGTGTGGAGGCGTTGAGGCAGGTGCAGGAGGGCTGAGATGAAGTGCCATACCTCTTTACCGATAAAACATTCCGATGGTGCAACAAGGGAGTGCCGGGCACCGCGGCTTCTTTGGCGTGAACTCTGCTTAGTTGGAATTTGGGTGGTGATGATTCTGCAAAGTTGCACGAGCCCAGTTTTTTTTCCTTGTACGTTTATGGTTTCGTAACTAAGCGCTTAAACTTAGCCTTGAATTGATGATATGATAGCACTCAAAACTCATGCCTGCTGTATTAAAAGCAGAAAGAGGACGCAAACAAATGAAAAAAAAAACTTTGTAATTCTGATAAGATCATGAGAATTGAACTTCATAGATTGATGACCTGGTTACTAATACTTCCTAAAGAGGCGAAGAGAGGAAATAGAGTCTTGCTGTTGAGCTTTGAGCTTTCTTTCTTTAGTATATGCACTGACCTGGTAGTTCCTTTCACGCCACCAGCACGTGACCCGCCGCGAGTTCAATCCCGATCGCGGCGACCGCGTTCCGATGGCGCAAGATGCGAAAATGCCCACGCATTATGCTTTGGTTGCTCGTTAAAGAGCCCCAAAATCACTAATTACATAGTCATCCTTTGTGCATTTATTTTAATGGGTTCGAACAGTCCTGATTATATGACTTCAATGCTCACGAAATTACTTGTGGAAATAGCCACACTGATTCTAAAGGCATTTCTGGAAAAGACTATACGTAGACATGCGGCCATGTAGTGCGGCATGAGAGCTATGCAACATTTTTAAGAGGTTACAATTACGCCAGTTGTTTTTATCGAACTAAAGCCTCCCCCGGCTTACGTGCGGTGTAAACTGGTGCACAGATTATGAGACAGGGGGTAGTGACCACTACGGAATTCTCACAGCGCATCCTCAAATGCATCCGGCAAGAGCTATTAGAGCCACTAAACTTACAAATTGGCAACTTCTTTTTATAATATAGACGACTTCGAGACATTTACGTCGTATGTACTCAGAAGTTGCTCCCGAGGTAGCGGTACACAGCAGTTCTGGAAGGCCATTCCAGTGTCGACGCATACAATAAACGTCTCGGAGTAGTAAGATGAAAAGCAGAGCACCGATTCTGTCATTCCAGAAGGCTCAAAGATTACAAAGGAAGTCAATCTATAAACCAAAAATTTAACCGTGACATGCAAAAGTTGGGTCAGCAGCAGTAGCATAAGTTCTGTTCGTCAATCATCCCGTTCACACCCATGCCAAAAATCTGGAGGATGGTGAATGTCCTTGGCCCATCCAGTATTCTAATGCAGTCCTTTCAAAAGCCTTGCCACAGCTCTTGGCTCATCCGTACAAGGAATTGCAAACGCATTCTGTGCAGCAATAACAAGTTTTGATCTGCCTCAGTTCAAAATCATTCAATCTTGTAGGTACAAGAAGATATTGATGATGCTTGCAATTTGCCTCATGCCCAGTTGGACATTTAATTTTCTTTAGAAGTACTGCAATACACATTTTCGAAGACACGTCGAAGAAGAGCGCCTGGCCCAGACCACTTCTCATACTGAACCTCAAAAAACCTTGGCCCAACAGGGAATTCCACTCTCCTACATATATTCAACATGGATGTGGGAGGAAGCCCGTCGTCCCGACTGTTGGAGGGTTGCTAACGTGATCCCTTTGCTGAAACCTTGCAAAACGCCCATATCACTCGACTCCTTCCGACCTGGCAGTCTAAACAGCTGCGTTTCTAATGTAATGGAAAAATGATTGATATTAGACTGTAGGGGTGGATAGACTCCAGAAATTGTAGTAGCACATCAAATGGCTGGTTCTAGAAAAAATAGATGCCCGCCAGACTGCATCTTAGACTTGGTAACGTTTGTTGACCACGAGACGAGCTGTGGGAACATTGCCGTTGCGGTATTGATTGATGTAAAAAAAAAAAAAACCTTTGACTTGGTCACTCATATTTTTGTTCTGCATGGACTCTCAACGCTTGGAGTGCATGGCCGGGTTCGCAAATAGATCGCTAACTTCTTCAAAGGCAGGAAGATATATGTAAATGTAAATGGCGGACAAAGTGATCATATTCATTAAACAAAGCAGAGTTGCTCAAAAACTTACGCAAGGTCCACTTCTTTTAATGCAGCAATAGTAGGGTTATCAACAGTATTTGCGGCATACAAAACATATCTATGTATTCTGATGAAATTTGATGTCATTATCGCACAAGTCATTAGAGGTTGTCAGGTATCGGCTGCAGGAAGCTTTAAACGCACTTACTGATTATCTAAGTGAACAGCACATGAAGTTATCTCATGCCAAATAGGTGGACATGGCCTTCGCGAGAAGAAAGTTTGAAATTTCAGTTTTTCTACAGATGGTGAGCGGGATGAGCTGGTTCAGAAATACTGTTTCTTTGGCGTGATTTTAGACCACCAGCTGCGATGGACTCACTAGATGAACGCACTTGGGGACCAAATTATTCCTGCTTATTCATGAGGCAACGATGATGAAGGCGTTCACCATCTATTGCTAGATTACCCAATATGCGCTGCGCATGTTTATTTATTTTATTTATTTATTAGTTACCTGCATCGCCCCGTAGGGCATTACAGCAGGGAGGTTACAGACTTAAAAAAAAATACATGAACAAATAATTACAATGCGTGGAAGAAAGCATCATTTTCTGTGATGTATACAATGCGCGATGGCAAACTGTTCCAATCTCGAACAGTTCTAACAAAGAAAGACCACAATTAGGAAAAGAACTCTACATGCAATCGATCCCCACTTACCTTTCACACTCGTAAAATTTCTCGGCTCGTTGCCATAGAAAAACGCACAGCCAAAAGCATTTAACGCATTTATTTCATTGAACAAACAGGAATATTAAATGTGTACAAGGTGTCGCATTGGGCAGAGTTATGTAAGCGCAACCCACTTTCATCGTTTGTATTTGTGTGCGCTTGCTCTTTTTTCATCATACAAGGCACACAAAGGTGAGTATGTGTATCATACTAACTTTTGTGTGCCTTGTGTGATGAAGCCCGGTTTTTAAAGCGAAGACCCGCCGTGGTTGCTCCGTGGCTATGGTGTTGGGCTGTTGAGCACGAGGTCGCGGGATCGAATCCCGGCCACGGCGGCCGCATTTCGATGGGGGCGAAATGCGAAAACACCCGTGTACTTAGATTTAGGTGCACGTTAAAGAACTCCAGGTGGTCAAAATTTCCGGAGTCCCCACTACGGCGTGCCTCATAATCAGATCGTGGTTTTGGCACGTAAAACGCCATAATTAAATTGTTTTTAAAGCGAAGCTTGATATGTCTAGGCGAAATCGCCTGTCCACAGAAAACTATCATCATAATCAGCATTGCTTCAAGCGTCGTCGTCTTCTTCCGCAGCTCACTCGTTGGCGCCCCTCCGGTTGCACTAGTGCTCGGCACGCACTCGTGCCACTGCTCTCGCGTTCGTTGTCTTCTTCCACAGCTGGCTGCGTTGCCGCTCATCATTCCAGCGTAGAATTTCCCTTCTCTTCTGTCGTCGTAATGGGGAGGCCGCGTTTACGGGGATATGAGCCATTGCTTAAGGTGTTAAGAACCATTCATTGTCTTACCGTAATGGACAGATTTAATTTTGAACCAATTTAATTTCGCAGAATCGCAAGCGACAATGGCGGGCGAATGCTGCTAACCACGCCGCCGAGCAAACTCGAGACATCGAACGCCAGCGACAACGTACGGCGGACTGCGGCATACCGTCAGTGACGTCGTTCTCTCCGTCGCAGCCGAACGTGTGTGTAACCTCATAATTGAGAAATACCTTAATGAACCCTCGGGATTAACCCAGTGATACACACCGGGGCCGCACGTTTCAGCTTCGCTGCTTAACCATCTTCACGGAGTGGAAGAGCCGACGAATTTTTTCTGTGGAGTCTCTGTGTGTGTATTATGTAACCTGTGTATTTTCTTCCCTTGTATACCAGTATTCACATCAGACCGCATCGTAAACCGCCGTGGTGCCTTTGTGACTATGGCGTTGCGCTGCTAAGCACGAGGTCACGCGGGATCCGCATTTCGAGGGGGGCAGGATGCTAAAACGCCCGTGTACGGTGCATTGGGTGCACGTTGAAGAACCCTATAGGTGTTCCAAGTAATTCCGGAGTCTCCCACTGCGGCGTGCCTCACTGCGGCGAGCCCCCAAATTTAATTATTTGTTGGACCGCATCGCGGCCTTATGTACGTGTTCGGAACTCATTACACACGTATATGTGTCAGGACTCAATATTGTGTATGGTGCAACCTGTCATAGCATTTTGTCTCCATGCCCCAGTGCGTCTAGGACTATATGTGAACTTCACTTATACTTTCTTATCTAACTTCACTGAAGAATTTCCTGCCTGTGGCGTTACTTCTTATATTTCAATATTTTTTCTATTATTATTATCACCATCATCATCAATATTACATGAAAAAGAGTAGCCGTCACCAGTATATTTGACTGAACTTTTTTCTTTCATTTTCATTTAAAAAAAAAAGAAACTCCGGGTGGTCGAAACAATCCGAAGCCCTCCACTATGGAGTCCCTCTAAATTCACTGTGCATTTTCGGGACGCTAAACCCCGCAATTTTTTTTATGCAGGTCACCCCGATTGAATACATAATGTGAATATCAGCTGTAAAGTACAGAATGCACGTATTTTTTTAGATTCAAGCTGTCCGCTTGGCTCCCTGGCGTTTATGAATTCTAATGCTCACCATTCTTGTCAAGTTCATACGAATGCAAGCAAAGCATTGCCGTGACATGGGGACCATGCGTGCACGCTTCACGCGTATGCATAACATGCTTATGCATGTTATAGCTGCCCGCATCACGCACTTGCGGAATTATGGCGGAAATCTGTCACATCCTGTTTACATTTCCTGTTGTTAAGCAGTCATTGAGCAGCAACCGAGAGAGAACGCTCTGTAACATTCACGTACGCCACGTGGCAACCTCGTATCGTCAAGGCATCTCTGCTTGTTCCCATCTTCTTCTTCCTCTTTTTTTCCCTTTACATTTCATGCAGCTGCAGCTACATGAGAGAACACAGATGCAAAACATATCGCCTCACGTTTACCGCGTTCCGTATGTGGTCCTATCAGAAAAGCTACACGATTCGACAGCATAGACAGCGAAGCTCCTTTCGGATATGAAACTATCAATCACATAAATGACCTTGTCGTCGCGTAGGTGGCCGCACTTTGTCCTCGGGAAATAAGCTGTTCGAACACGATATTAACAACCAGTCCGTGTTTTTGGTGCGTTTGCACACGGCGCGGATGCGTTTTTTTATGCTTTGTATTTCTTCGTTTCTTACTTTTTTACTGATGAGTGCCCCAAGAATTCCCGTTCGTGGCTGAACTGGTTGCTCTTTGCCGGCAAGGCTACTGCATTAGAAACCAGCGACGGTGCTTCATCACACTTTCGAGCGGCTTTATGGCTTCTAGTTGATTTTGTTTTTTATATTTGTGTAATTTGAATGGAGAGGCTACTTTCCTTGAGGCCATCTTTTTCTGCCTAAGTAGATCGAAAACATGGTAAGTCGTTCTTACATTTACATATCTCACCTTTCGGACTGTGCACTAGAAAGCATTCGGTACAGCAATGATGCAGCCTGCCTTGACATATACTATCTGTTTCCCTCTGGGCGTACACAATAAGAGTCAAAAGAGCTGTATGTCACCGTTAACTGCAGTTGATGTGAAGCTTCCGAAATGCGGAGCTAGTTCAAGAACCCTCTTTGTAGACTTTTCTTCAGTATAAGTTAGGGGTGTTAGAATAGCGAAATTTTCTAATTAACACGAATACTCGAGAGAAAAAAAAAACAAAACCGCGGAATATTGAATCGAATAAAATATTTTCCTAATTCTAAAGCAACATGAAATATTATGTTTGCGCTGAGTCCGTTTGGTAGAAAAAGAAATCAGGTATATATGCATTGACACATACGTGCAACACCATTTACAAATAGACGGTCGGGCAACTCAAGAGCTTATAAATGATAAACTATTGGTTTCAATTATGTGGGGCCCCATGGCAATGACAGTAATGAAACAAGGGAACAGCAAGTTACCAGATGCACGTACAATGTTATACTCTCTGAAGGAGAGAATTATGATACTACAGCACCGCACATTGTTTGAAAGGGATGCAAACATGGTGAGACTGGATAAATAATAAATCGGAACAACTTTCTATAAAGACTGCCGAAAAGCTAGCCAGCCGTTCTTATTGAATGACTAGAAATTCTTGAGCAGCAGTTATCTGCCGCGTTCGTTAGTTCAGAAAGTGGTTCCCCTGCGCCATTAACCGCAGCTGTCCTGTGGCAGAATCATTCCGAAGAGCCCTCACATCCATAGTTCTGTTTCTTTCGAGAGCAAAACGATTATTTGATAAGTTAGAACAATGAATTCTAGAGTTTAATAGGAACGAAATAGCAGATATATTTGCACCCCCTAGTATAAAGCCTTCCTCTGCTTATTTCAGGCATAGATGGCTTTGCCTCTGACCTCGACTGTGTTTTGCTTCAGGTGAGTACCTTACTGAATAAAAGAGGGAAATTAAAACGTGATACAAGCACGTCGCGTTCCAGAAATTTGCTGCAAGCGCACATATTGCATACATTACGGCAGCCCGATTGAACAGTGTTTCAATATGCCCCTTAAGTTCTATGTGCATTTCGATAGCAAATTGGACAAAGTCTAGTCAGCCTCCCTGCTTTTCCTTCCTTCCTTCTTTCTCTCTCTTGGCACAAAACGCAGTCACCAGATATTATGCTAAGAACGCAACCAATGAGAAAAGGCAAACAACGTTTAGTTTGACTGTGCATGCGTAATTATTTCGAGACAACAAATGCTACTGATGACCGAAGGGTGACATCACATCGAATCTCGGTGGCAGCTGTCAGCTTGCTCCCTCCCTATTTCCTTCGTGTCATTGTATTATATGTGTACAAACCAATAATAATAATAATAATAATAATAATAATAATAATAATAATAATAATAATAATAATAATAATAATAATAATAATAATAATAATAATAATAATAATAATAATAATAACATCTAGGCCTGCCTCGGAGTGCATCAACAGTGGCAACTGCAGCAATCGCTGGAGACCACTTCGCCAAAACTCACATTGAGGTTGAAGCACTGAGGACACGCATAAGACATTTTGCCCGGACTCCCCGACGCCACCTGGCATCTCTACCAGCGGACAGACCACGTACCTCTTTCTGCCAAACAGTAACCGCGCATGATTAATCATTACCAACTTGCTTCACTCCTGCCGCAAGGCCTTCGAATCATCCGTGGTGCCTTACTCAGTCAAATATCCAGCTGACAATAGCTGGCATCCAGAAAAAAGCAGAGCTGTCATCACCAGCCCTTAAACAGCTCGCTTTAGCTCTGTTGTACGAGAAGTACCAAGAATCTTCCCATATATACACCGACGGATCCATCCTGCCGAACAGCTCCACCGCGGCAGTTGTGATACCAACGAAGGTCACAACTATTAAATTCAAGACGTCTCACGTCACGACATCAACGGCAGCAGAGCTCGCAGCGCTTTGTACCGCGCTCCAATTCATTTGTGATCAAGTGACACACAAATGGACGATTTTCTGCAACTCAAAGGTGGCTCTGCAGTCTCTACTATCACCTTTACGCCGCGGTCCGCACGAGAAGCTGCTCTTTGAGATTGCCGAGGCAATATAGAATCTGACTGAGATAGGGCATGGCATAACTTTTCAGTGGCTTCCGTGTCATTGCGGAATTATCGGCAATGAACGGGTCGATCAAGCTGCCCCACAGCTCAATGAGAAGATAACCAACGACCCATACCACTTTCTGTGCGACTCAATGGAATGAGTTGCACTTCAGGCATGCTCGCTTATACTCTCTGGACCCAACCCTAAGAGTACCATCAAGGCTTCGCCGAGGAGACGCAACTCTATTGTGCCAATTATGGTTGGGCGTTGCGTTTAACAACGTCTACGCGTTCCACATAGGAATGGCCGACAGCGCAGCCGTGACCACTGCGGCAATGAAGAATTGATTGAACATATTTTGTGCGACTGCCCGCAGTACAGTGCGCAGAGACAATCTCTTAGCGATACGTTCAACCAATTGGACGACCGACCTCTGTCAGAAGAAATAATAACTGGACTTAAAGTCACAGAAGAAGGCCGTGCAGGCGCTTCTGCGCTTCCTGCGAGCCACCGGCCTATCTGAACGACTGTGATTAGAACGCCCTTCCGCTGCGTGGGCGTTTTTTGTGCTTTCTTTTCTTTCTCACTCTCTCTCTTTCCTTTTTCTAACCCCTATTTCCCTACCACAATGCAGAATAGCAAACCGGTTTCTAACATCTGGTTAACCTCCCTGCCTTCCTCACCATCTCTCTTTCTCTCTTTTTTCTTTTATTTTTTATAAACGCCAGGAGTACGACTACTTGGCGTTAGACCAGTGTTTCTCAAACTTTTCCTGTACGTTACCCATTTTATTAGTACCAAACCTACCATAACCCCCCCCCCCCCTTTTTTTTTATAAGCCCCCCCTTCTGAAGATGAACTTTTTCAAAGACGCAGATACATTTACATTTTAATTTATTTAAAAGACATTCACCACATCAGAGAGAGCTACCAACAATACTGCTTAATGTTTTTTTAAGAAGGATTAATTTAATCATGTATTTTAACGAGAAGGATGTATTTCCTTTATTGATACAAACGTATCTGCTGAACCCCAATTCTACAGTTTCGGTGAGAGAAAACTAGCTGCGGTTGGGAGGCCATGCTCGGTGAAGTTTTCTTTGTGGTGACAAATGGTTAAGATGGCCATTCGTCTTGCCGTTTCGCCATCCGTCTTGCGGCCGAAAGTGATATTACACTTTACATAATAAAAATAATTTCAAGGGTGATATATATATCGTTTATTCAAAGTAACCTTACAGGCTTCTTTTTGGGGCATTGGGTAAGGCGAGCTAGTACAATAAAATGGGAACGCAAAACAAATACGGAGTTTGAACTAGCTGCATATAAGCATACAGACATGAATACAGATACGTATAAAATTATAGGTGTAAATTCGCAAATTTCAGGTGTGAACGCTGTAAAATATACAAGAGCTATCTGACGATGAATGCTAAGAAGAATGACAAGAGAACTATGTTAATATGGAAACAGGCAAAGAAAATTACAGGTACAATACGAATGGTTGGTTCATGTTTAACTACGCGAATAAACATTGAAGGACACATAAAAAGAAGAACCACCAAAAGCTACTGGTCTACATTATCCCTTTAAGTGCGTGGTTAGATACTAGAGAAAATTTTAATTATCAGATACAGCGACGATGAAACCTGGGAGGTCATTCCACAGGCGAACGGCGCGTGGGAGCAGTGATGATATATGTATATGTTTATATTACTCTCAAAGAAAACGGCGTTGAAAGAGCATGGGCACCGAGGTTCGGCGAGCAGAATGTACATATATTTGGACTCTCCATGACCCCCAGGAAAAGGCTCATGACCCATTTGGCGGTTACGGCCAGCAGTTTGAGAAACATTGCGTTAGATGACCATTCGCAAAGCAGGAAGGCCCTAGGTCCTACAACACTGGTAGTCACGCGCAATTACCAGGTCATGCAACAAAATATTGTTGGGCGCTAAGCTTTGGATTTGCCAGAAGTGCGTTTGAAATATTCCGCATTAATTAATCATGCATGAATTAATCATTAATCCCAGTTCGTGATTTCGGTGCTGGCTCATATTATGAGACTGTCACGGTCTAAGAAGCATTAGTCTGCTGGAAACGAGGTCGTGCTTCTCTCGGATGAATTGATTAGAGTATTGCGGTAGAAAGTGCCGTGCCAGAAAGCTGCCCAAGCTTCGGAGATGCCGCGCTAACAGCGGTAATGTGAAAAGGGCTTTCTCAAGGATGATCTGTCATCCGGCGGTTTAGGACAAAGTCACTTCTAAAAACAAAAAAAAAAAAAACAAATAAACATTGAGAACAATAGCACGAAGCGTTTAAGACTGGGCCCACTCGCCCCCCCCCCCCCCCCCCCAACCTTTTTTTTTTTTTTGCTGTGTGAGTATACACTTGCTTATTTTGTGGTATAGAAATGGACATTGTTGCTTTTTCGCGTGCTTCCAGAGAAGAAAATCAACTTTTTCTCCCAGCGTTTGCCTCATCACGACACTGCCAATGTACCTTTCTTTATTTGCATGCTTCTTTTAGTGGAGAAGCTATTACCAGCTTCCGTGTATTCTGCTTGGCATACTCACGCTGGTCTTGAAGCTTTGATTCACTTAGTTCACTTTTAGAAAAAAAAAGAACATTGCGAAGATGACACTCAGATAAAACTGCAGATATGTCTCGTACCTCAAACGAGGTAGGAGCCAAAATCGGCGGCCTTCCGTTTGGCAGCCAACGTCACCCCTATGTGTAGTTGCGCTACTAGATCGACTGAGACCTACAAAACCGCTTACTGAATGGACGTTATTTACCGTAACCAGTGACCACAAACACTCTCTTTAGCCAAGAAGATTGAGGGAGTGGATTAACAGCCTATCAACAAACGTCGTGAACGAAATTTAGTCCAGACTACTGCATCACCAGCCCTGACGTAGTGCCAACCCCACAAAGTTGGTTTTTATGGAAGTTGAGACTCCGATTCTCCAGAAAAACGCACAAGACAATCGTGCGTCTGTAAGTGACACCAACGCCTTAGATATCGTAGCAATATAAGCAACGGTTGAATTACCCCGAATGGATGCATTACAGGCACGTGATAACAGTGCCACAACGGTAGCTGATGCGTAATATCTCAGTTTTGGGAAGTATGCACAGTTCACTGCACGCTCTATTTTATTTTTTTAATTTTTCTAGAAGAAATGAATGTGGCAACGGAAAATACGCTTACGCTTATTAGTCTGATTTCGTCGTACGTGGAACTTGTTAACGAGATTCTGCACTGCTCTTGCCATCTCTTAGTCCCCCAGTACGCGCCTTTATACGCTGATGTCGTTAGCGTAATCAGAGGACACAGGAGGATCACACGTTCACAGCCCAATTGTAATCATTTGATTATATAAAGGGCTGCCGAAAGTTGCATGTTTTGAACGGTTCATTATCGCTGTGCCAAGTCGGTTATAGCTTCTGACCTGCATTTTCCTATTCTCTTCCTGCATGTCGTCGTCATCATCTGCGTGCAAACTTACCTACTCTTTCTATGTCCAAGCACTGAGAAACCTCTGAGAAGGGGATGCCGAAGAAACCTGACCCGCTGTCAAGACACTTCCTGCAGCATTCCTGCGAAAAACAGGATGCCATGAAACCTATTGCAGCAAAGGCGGTGTTCTTGTTCTGCGTTGAAGAGGAAAAAAGGTGAATGGATAGTTTCCAAACACCCTTCAAGGAAAGTTACAGCAGTGAGAATGCAGTACAGCTCTAAAAATATTGTCTTATTTCTTTTCTCGTGCTCCACGTTATGACGGAAGTTTTATTATAGCCCCGTCGCAGCCTCATTAACGTCGCACGTCGCACCCTTGCCTCCCGTGCACACGTTAAACTTCAGATGTGACCTGCGATTAAGCCTTCTACCCCCCCCCCCCCCCCCCCCCCCCCCGAAGCGCATATGGTTTGAAATAAGACAATGTTTACAATAATACAATAATACAAAGCAAACTTTCGTGCCCTTTCGTAGGCCAGAGTTCATAATACTCTGGTCTACTTCCACTTACTGCTCATGGCGCAATGACCACCTCTTGACCACCTAGCTGGCTCCTGCCTTCACCCGAGAATGCCTCTCATTGGGCAATGGAACTGTGCCAGTCTTAGGTCACGTCTGTGCAAACATGCTTTTCTTGCGGGACATCACTGCACTAATCCCAGCGCTCTCCGAGACAGGCCTGCTGGGGGAAGGGAGTATTACCGTATATATCCTTCATGGGATATATGAGTACCAGTTAGGGGATATACAAGTCATCTGTTAGGCGGGGATGTTAATTATATTGAACCTAGTTTGCTGCACTACACTGGGCACGGAGAAACGACAAGAAAAAAAAATAAGCAGACCCAACGCCCATGTCGCAATCTATGTGAAGCGTTTAAATTAATACGATACAACTAAAGGCGATGCGCACAATATTATTTATTTTCATCCTGTGAACCGTGTAACTTCATGCAATGTTATGTTTATGCACCCCACAGGTCTAGACTTTAATCTTATCAAATGTTAAGTTTAGGCATCACACTATTCAGGAGCTTTGACTAAATGCAAAATCGTGCATATGTGGCGCTCTGTGGGATTCGGTGTGAGCGAAGCTTTGGTGCATCCGCCAGACTACGTGAGCCGGCCTGTAGCTGGTTGGTGAACTCCGGTGTATTCCATTTTCTTAGAATAATCATATGGGCAAGACCACTGAGGTGCCGCGCTGCACCCGTTCTCGACAATGGTATTGAGGTGCTTTCACCTTCTCCATGTGCCTCACACGGGCAGCTTTGTTGGCACTTTCATTGCCCGTAATGTTGCAGAGCTCAGGTCACCAATGTAATACAATGTAGCGGCCTTTGTCCACCGCTTGACGGTAGCGTAATTGTATCTCTGCTACCAATTGTTTATACATATAGGGGCTGCGGCGCAGAGCTGATAAGAGTCATTACAAGACTCTCTTTGAGTCACGGAATATAGCCCAATGATTTGGTGACTGTTTATGCGCATAAAGTACTGTGCTACGGAAGGCGGTGAGTTCGGACCCTGTCGATGTTCTGATGTGACGTGAAAACTTTCACCTGGTTTTAATCAACGGGAAGAAACGATACTGTGCCGCCAGCGAGTACAAGTTTCTTTCACAAACGCCTACTCATTCCTAATTGGAATGACGGACAGTGCCAATTGCAGCACATGTGGTGTCGAAGAAACGACCAAACATCTCCTGTATGACTGCCCTACATACGAAGATGATATTAGTGCCTTTCGGACGCCTTTGGTGCACGACAGGCCAGAGGAGAAGATCTTGGGCCCGTGGCCTCGTGCCAGGCTCAGCCTGGTTAACCTCCCTGCCCTTCCCTTATGACTTCTCTCTCTCTCTGTCGTCCTGGTGAGGTGGTCCGTAAGCGACAAATGTGTGCTTGTAAGGATTAATCGGCGAGTCCTTTAACGTGTTTGAGTTGCTATATATGCACGGAATGTACAAATCTTTCATCATCGTGTGCATGGGTGGGCCCGTAATAAGCCTCACGTCCTTGTGACATAGTTTTTCCAGCTGTTCCGCTTGCCTTGAGGTCACGTTGGGTTAGTACTTGCACAATATGCGTTAAGTAATGAGTGGCGAAGAAGCTGGCCTCCTGTACCGGGTTATAATTGACTTCGCGTGCACAAACATGGTTATTTGAAATACGGAGCACTTCACCGTTTTTTGCATCCTGTCATGGGATGGGTGAAGGAAATTTACCCATGAGGAAATTTACAGAAGAATAAAATTGGGTTGGAGTGCATACGGCAGGCACTACCAAATCCTGACTGGGAGCTTACCACTGTCGTTGAAAACAAAAGTGTACAATCATTGCATTCTACCGGTGCTAAGATATGGGGCAGAAACTTGGAGGTTAACAAAGAATCTCGAGAACAAGTTAAGGACCGCACAAAGAGCGATGGAACGAAAAATGTTCAGTCTAACGTTAAAAGACAGGAAGAGAGCGGCGTGGATCAGAGAGAAAGCGGGGATAGCCGATATTCTAGTTGACATTAAGCGGAAGAAATGGAGCTGGGTAGGCCAACGTTAATCGACTTTCACCAACAGAAAATATATTTCTTAAATACAGACTAAACCGCGTAGATAAATTATACGAACATAGATTACTAGACACGATTTACTTCTCATCCGAATATGTTAGGAATTATTTGACATCCCTTGCTCAGCTAGAACTCTGCACTCACACAAAACATGCTACACGAAACCCCGAGGTATGGAAGGTACCATGGTCTCGAAACAATTACAGCCTACAGTCTTTAACACATAGTATACCGACTGTACTAAACAAATATAGGCACACAGCTACGCTAAACAAAGATGGTTTGCGTGACTACTTTCTTTCTTTATAGCGACGTACCGGTCAGTATATTGCATTCAAGTGTACAATGTCATTTTTATGCATACCTGCGATGTGTAATGCTTGTTGTGTATGAAACCTTTCATGAAAGTGTTGTGTATAAAGCCTTCTGTGTATACGTCATCTGAGTACTACTGCCATGTAGGGGACCCTGGGCCTCCGTCAATCTGCTACGACAGCTTTTTGCCCAGGTGTCCCTCCAGTTCCTTTTGTTTCTGGTAAATAAAATTGATTGATTGATTGATTGATTGATTGATTGATGTAATGCGTAGGATGGATAACCGGTGGACCATTGGAGTTACAGAATGGATACCAAGAGAAGGGAAGCGCAGTCGAGGATGGCAGAAAACTTGGTGGGGTGAAGAAGTTAGGAAATTTTCAGGCGCAAGTTGGAATCAGCTAGCGTAAGACAGGTTTAATTGGAGATCGCATGGAGAGGCCTTCGTCCTGCAGTGGGCATAAATATAGGCTGATGATGATGATGATGATGATGATGATGATTATGGGATGGGTGAAGTGGAACACTTCCTTTGCCTGTGTCTGCAGTTCGTTGAAGAATGGAAGAAGCGGCTTGACAGCCTACATTGTAAAAATATTCGCAGCGTGAGATTACGGGGTGTAGTTTTTTCCGAGAAAGAGAAGGCGGAGGCAAAGAGAAAGATAGGGAAGGTAGAGAGGTCACTCAGACGCGCATTCGGTTTGCTGCCCAACGGGGGGAAAATGTTAGGGGATGAAAAAAAGAAAGAGCAGGGAGGGAAGAGTTAGCAGCGTGAATACGTAGGGCTGCCCATCACGCCTACAATTTGTGGCTCAGGCCAGCTGATTTCATAAGCTCAAGTAACACCCGCGTTTCTTTGTAAGCCTGCGACGCATGGAGCCATGGCCGAAGAACCTTTGTGTTGGAATATGGTCTACGATCTAATTTGTTTAACACAGTCCAAAGAATGTCGCGTTCGACGTTATAACGATGACAAAACACAATATGTGTTCGATTGTCTATTCGGAGTTGCACGAGTCACACATGGATGTGTCTGTCATTCCAATAAGAAATAAGCATATGCTTTAGTGAAAGCTTCTCTTCGAAAAAAAGAAATGTCATCACACCTTTCCCGACTGCAGTTTTTCCTGAAGGGCCCAAATTGATCAGGAGAAGAGTTCAACGTCAGAGAAACTCAGGCGGAGCAATTAACGGCCGGTGGAGGGTCACCTCCTACAACATGCTTAATGTATGGAGAAAGAGAGGGGATAGGGAGGCGGCGAAATGCTCAAGTTCGCGTTGATTAGGCATATAGCAACCCTCGTAGTGAGAGATGATGTGTCATAGATAGCATTTTACGCTGGTTTCTCCAACTACAGTCAGGCTCACGTAATCCTCAAATTTATTGCGCGTTTGTACACCTGAAGCACCCGCTTTCGCTTATCCCTTCATATAAAAAACTTTGCTGATTTCGTCCTTTCGCTCGTGAAATATATCATTTGCGGGCAGTGAAATAATGAAAGCGAAACTTCCTCCTGCTGCTGTGGCGGCGAAGCGCGTGAACGGTCGGACATGCTAGTCATCGAATAGAAGGAGCCGGGCCAAAAGAAGCGGAGTGGCGGCAAGACGCTTCCCCCGAAGCCATTCGAGGCCTTCGAGCGATAGGGCGCGTCACGGCGCGGCGCCATCCTGCAGCTAGCTCGGCCGCGGACAGCGCGGAGGTGCGGTACTTTCGCCGCCGCGGGGCCCGCAAGGGGTGACGCTCTTTGTCTATTACCGTAATCCCCGGGTCATGCCGCGGCAACCAGGTTCAGGGGTCGTCTGAAGGTCACTCGGAGAACGGGGCTCCCATGTCGCCCTCCGCGCGTGCTTCATTAAGTCAACCTTTGCGAGGTTTTCTTTCCGGCCAGCCACGACGCGCCTGAAAAACGAGGTCCATCTGAGGGCGTTGATGACCAATGGCGGCCGATTTCTCTGGCCTCTCGCCGGCACCACTGTCGCCGCAATCGAATTGCCTGTGGGAGCCGGTCGTGAACGGCGGCGCTGGTGAAAAAAAAAAAAAAAAAATTGGGGGCGCCGTGGGGCCTTTTTTTTTTTTCTGAAGGCCTGACAAGGCAAAAAGCTGAATTTTAGACCTACTCGATAATGCGTTCGTTAAAAAGGAGAAAAAGATCTGTTAATCACGCGCTGTCAACAGCTAATGTGACGCAACTAAACGATATGCTCACTTGTCTGAGCCTCGACTTCGAAGTAAAACAGAATAACAATGAGTTGGTGGGTGGCAATAGAGTAGTAAGGAACGGTACATAGGGTGAGGAAGCGCTTGGCACCTCGCGTTTTCGACGCTCCAGCACTTTCGTCACAAGCGCCATCGTGTTCCCTCCTACACCACGTCCTACAGATGTTCTCTCTTTGGCGATGAAGTTTTGAAATGCATAGCAGCGCACGTGACCTTTGAGCAGGTCTCCGTACGCATAGGTGCTTGGAACGTAGCAGGGAGCCCGCGCCGCACACGGAGGCGACCATGAATACACGTACCTACGAAGAAACACACACAGACCCGCATGAAAACAAATACCACAGTTAAATCGGGAGTTCATGCATAAAAGAAAGTATTGAATTCGTTTCATTTATTCCACAGCTGACCGACTTACCACCGGTATGCCGCAAGAAAAATGAATACCCGCATGAAACTGCAGCTTCTGTGTGATGCACGCTTTAGGTGTTATAGCCCGTACTTGTGCTCCATGCTGGTCATTTTTTCCCCCATTTTCTATGGCCTACCACTTGAGATTATCGCGTTCGCTAACGCAGACGCACGTCAAAGCCAAATGTCATATTTGGGAAAATTATGTCAATTACAAGTTTAACATTGAAAACACATGCGGCTGGATGCAGAATACATTGTTACGTTTCACAGTTCTTTCGGCGTACTGGCAGAACCATGCTATATAGACCATGAGCCATCTAGCAGTAGATTGGCTTGTTTCGGCCACTTACCATACATGGACATTTTATCTTCAATTGCAGTATTATTTATTTATTAAAATTTTAATTTTTATTTATTTATTCATTAATTTACGTTTTGTGCATGTGTGTGTGCTAGCGGCGCGTGCGGTGTATTGTGCTCCGGCAAAAGCACCACAGACTATCGTCATTAATACTGTCACTGGGTTGTCACAATGTAACCTAAACAAACGCAAATAACGCCACAGTTTTGTTCAGGCTGCAGTCGTACGGGGTGGTAAGAGCAACACAGCAGCAACAGACGTGAATGTATTTATTGACAAGGCTGCTACTTGAAAGTTTGTTCCAGATACGACCGTTAACACATGACCAATGATCGCTCAAGTTTTGCTTTTTATTTTTACAGTTACGGGACTTCTGGCATCCCTGTTTAGAGCATCAGCTATCCGGCAAAAGGGGTCTTGGCTTTTGAGAGCAGTGACAATGCGCTGAGTGTCGGTGCTTCTAGTTGTCATTTACGTGTATGCGTTGCGACAGTGCTCATGTTTCTGTTTGTGTGCATGGTGTTCCTGAATGTGTAGAAGTTGAATGTCCATCTCGTATTATGATTGGCTGGCGCAACATACGTACGGTACGCTGTTGGCAATGCGACCTACCAACAGCGTTTACGATCGTCCAGCTTCTAACGGCCAGAGAGAGAGAGAGAGAAATAGGAGAGAGGAAAGGCAAGGAGGTTAACCAGACGCACAGTGCGGTCATTAAAACAAATGCGTTCTTTGCGAACGTTATACGACCGCATTCTCAACAGAGCATCACACACATGCCTGTTCTTCGAGTAGAATTTCTGCAAGCCGAGGCGGCAGTTTCCTGTAGTATATAGCACGACATGGTATACAGGGTATCCCAGCTATCACGCAGCACGATTTAAAAAAAGAGGAACGGCGTTACGAGGAGCAAACCTAGTGTGTATTGTTTCCAGTACAGTGGAGTTGCCGCCAGTAATTTTTTCGTTACTGAGATTTAATTAGGTAATTGTAATTAATTATCTAACTCGAGAAGTACTGTACTAATTATCAAAGTGTCAATGAGAAAGTCGTAGAGCAACATGAAAAACTACCGATACAGCTTTCTGTTGCTCACTACGTGCTACATAAATGTGTTTTTCCTGGGGTGAAAGGAGCCCGCGAATACACGCAAAGTGCCTCGAGCGGCCAGTCGCGCGACAATTCTGCGTGTATTCGCGGGCTTCTTTCACACTCGGAAAAAACGCATTTATGTAGCACGTATTCTGCAATAGAGAGCTGTATCGGGAGTTTTTCATGTTGCTCTACAACTTTCTCGTTGACACTTCGATAATTAGGACAGTAATTCTCGAGTTAGATAATTAATTACAATTAGCTAATTAAATCTCAGTAACGAAAAAATTACTGGCGGCAACTCCACTGTACTGGAAACAATGCACACAAGGTTTGCTTCGCGTAACGCCGTTCCTCTTTTTTTAAATCGTGCTGCTTGATGACGGGGACATCCTGTATGTATACACTGAAGTAACCATGCTACGAATTAGGTGATTTACTGCACGTACGACCCTCCAATTTTAAGAACAGGTTGCTTTAAACTCTACGAAACGTTGACAGTATAAATGTGGGTCGCGCTTATGATAATTTGAGCGTTTTATGCCGCAATGATACACTCTAGTACTGAAAGAACGTGGCTTCTTCGAATCTATCTTCCCTTCGTTGTTTCACTCTAAAGGACACTGAATGTTAACAGAGCGCAGCTGCCTCTGACATTTCGGATACGAAACATGGCCCGCATATTCATCGAAGCATGCTGCTTATGCGATGCTGGAAAGGCTCATTAAGCCCTAATTAACAAAAATACAATAATGCTGAATGAAATGCCTATGTTAACCAAACGTGGTATGTGCTGAATTTTCAACTGTTTCAACGATTAACACTTCCCGCAAGTGTTCGGTTACGCCTGAAGCCCGGTGTATACACCGGGCTTATAAGCCGCTTTCTCCTTCCTTCGTAGTAAAGTATGGCTGCGCGCTTGCGCAGAAATATTGTGCTGCTTACCGACACAGGAGCTCCGACATGGGCGCTCCTCGTGAAAGGGCGCACCCCTTGGCGATGCGCGTCAAGGCGGACTGCCGGCCAAAGGGGTCAGGCGAAGATTGCAATAAACTTGTTTCAATCACTTACAGCGCGCGCTGCACCCACCAGCATACGCTACCCCCTGGACCCATCGTGTACAGCAGACCAAGTCGTTATTAATGCCTCGAGAATGGGTCAGCTCGCATTCATCGAGGAACGATGACTTAACAATGTCCACAGTTGAGCGTAGCCATATTCAGCCGCGCGCGAGAAACGAAACGGAGCTTAACCTTAACACCTAACTGCTCGAGATGCGTCAGCGTCGGAAGCGGGCCACCCTTCGCGATGCCACCTTCACATCCTCCAACCTTCCGGCCCGAACCAACGCCGCCAATCATTTTGAGAGGTGTGCTGCCGGGATTCTACTGACACTTTCCGGCGCACGATGTATAGCACCGGCCGCGGCAACACTTCGTTGTTTTTTTATTTCCCTCCCTTATTTGGTCGCAGTTTCCCGGGCGTGCGAAAGAGATGTCTACCGACAGAAAGCGGTCTGCATGAGAGCGCGGCCTTGACAAGGGCAGAATTTAAATGTATTCCCGCGCGAAAGAAAGAAGACGGAGCCGTCGTTCGCCCACCGGCGCACGTCAGCGTCGTACGCACTGCGCGGGCGTGGGCGACCTGCGGCGCCCACGGGGCGCGCGCGCTCCGCTGCCCGCGCTCCTAGTGAATGAACGCGCGAATTCGCTCCTTCGCACTCCCGCGCCAACCCTCGGCGACGTAACGGCGCCACCGGATACGTGTGCCTCAGGACGTGTCGTGGCATGGCACGTCCCTATAGGCGGCAATCCGCAGTGACGTCAGTGGGACTTCGGGGATGCAGCACTGACATTTAAAAGTGAAACGGAATCTAGAGCCATTGCAAGACTGTAGCTGACATCGCTTCAACCCTAGTTTGGACTGAGCACCGCCAAGCGGCTTGCTCTACGAACCCTGCCGCAATTTTTAGTTTTGTGCGCAGAGTTCTGTGCATGTGGAGCGGAACAACAGATCTCTGAGAACTTCCACACAGGGTTTAGGTCAAGCTCCTTGGTACGAGCAAACGGTTACTAAATATGCTCAAAGGACAGAGAAAGAAACTGACTAAGACAAGTGCTCGAGTCTGTCAGCTTCTCGTCCTGCATTTGGTGCCAGTTTTCGTTTGATTACGTGAAAGTAAATGCCAAAAGTTTTATTTTGTGTTAATCGGGGTTGTTGAAAAAACTCGGTCATCCTATCAAGAAAACCACCATGGTTCCAACCTGCTTTTAAAGTCCGACGCTGTCACAGTATAATCTCAAAGTTTTTGAAGGTGGATTCTAATTGCACGCGTGGAATACGCCTAATTCAACACATACTGTGTTGCCATATTGTCACGTAGTAGTGACGCTGAAGAAAACAGTCGTAAAACTGTGTACGACGAAACTGGTTGTTTATTCGGCGAACCTGTGCCCACAAAATCAAGGTACACTCAAAGCACAACGATAGCGGCGAACACAGTCGGCGATCGTCGGAAATCTGATCAGCGGCGAAGCGCGTCGGCTTTTATACCTGAGTCATCGAAGGTTCCAGATTAATCCCTGATGCCCGCGTGTCTTCCAGAAAGTTCTAGACAATTCGCGTCGCTCATACAATCAGATTACATGGGCGTCGGTGACCACAGACGACGGATAGAAGCATCGATAACGTCCGAGAAGCTTCCAATGCAGGCGCGTCCTGCGCCGAGCGATAACGTTTAACATTTGTCAGCCAATGTACCAGTGAAAGATAAACATGTGTACGTGTCAATACCCTCCCCTTAAAAAGCATCGTCCCGATGCTACAAACAAACACAAAAGCGAAAACAAAACCATGCGTAATAAACAAAATAACAAAAAACAATAACAAAATAACAAAGTACCTAAGTTTGTCAGCGGGCGTAGAAAGGCTTAAGACGCACCACGTGGATGACTTCAGGTCGTGCCCGGCGCCGCTGTGATTGCGAAATGCCGTCTGGCACGACCTCATAGTCCAGTGCGCCAATACGTCGGGTGATCTTATATGGTCCGAAATAGCGACGTAACAGCTTCTCGCTAAGTCCTCGTCGGCGTATCGGAGTCCAGACCCAAACATGGTCACCGGGCTGATACTCGACGTAGCGTCGTCGAAGGTTGTAGTGTCGGCTGTCGGTCCTCTGCTGGTTCTTGATGCGCAGTCGGGCGAGCTGTCGACCTTCTTCGGCACGCTGCAAATAAGTGGCAACGTCGAGATTTTCTTCGTCAGCGACGTCAATATGTACGTGTCAATATATTGTAATCTCTAAATCATTGCCAGCACCAATGGCTTGCATAATAACGCTCTCACAAAGGGCAACTTGTTCAAGTAGGCTCTTGCAGAAGCTTTCACAAAAATTTAAATTCTTCCGCATTGCAGAGGCTCTCTGCGGTGCTTGAGATGACGATCACTGATAATCATGATTACCACCATCCCTGTGTGCTGCGCAATAATGTTAGCTTATCATCATGTTATGACGTTTGGACAATACGGAATATCCAACAAAAAACATCTTCGAACGCCAAGTTCTCCGCTTTACACGTCACACTGCGTTCAAGGCTTTGCTGAAAGTCGACTGTCCTGTGTGAACGCCTTTGATTTGCAACGCGTATAAAGCCTTTCCTTCCTCTCTTTCTTAGATTGGCGTTCCTAGCCCTCCTACAATTAACATCCCTGCCTTCTCTCTTTCTGTCCTCCTCTTCCACAGCTAACAAGAGCGAGCCGGAAGATCTGAGTAATCACATTGCTTTCGATGTTCGATCTCTTCCGATCGCATCCCGATTGTCACCTGTGGTGGTATTCTCTGCCGATAATCAGTGCACTCGTGAGCTACGCGATGGGAAAATGGCAATAGTATGAAGTGCGCCTACTTGCGATTTCCGTTCGTCTCATCCGCTTGCAGTGGATTTACCTACTGAAATCCCACTGAAAGAGATATATAACCGAAAATTATCTAGAATAGCGCCCTGATCCAGGTTGACCTGTCCAGCAGCGAATACTGAGAATGTAGGTGCCGACGCCTATGTAATTGCCACAATTGGAAGAGGGGAATAAGTAGTTAAATAGAAACATTTCAGTTCACAGTTTCGCGGCGAGCTTTGGACGTAAAACCACTTGAAGCGTAGTCAAGCAATGGGCCAGCTCTTGCTTTTCTGAAAAAAAGATAAAAATGGGATAAAAAGCAAGTTCATTAGCACGCGTAAAGAGAGGTTGCTTATTTTTACTACATTTTTGGTATGGTCGTGGGGCAAGCAGGTTTAGCATTGCGTGTGTCGACGGGTAGCTGCTATTTGGGATAACCAGGGCCTTACTAAAGGGTGTCCCAAAATTCACGCAAGATTTGAATTTTGCGCCATTTGTGCGTTAAATTGTTGCCAACGAAAAAAAAAGACATCGTGACAGCTTTTAGTCCAGGGTTATTAAAAATGCAGCGCTACACGAATGAACAATGCGTTTTTATTGTTGACCAATATGTTATAAATAATGAAGGTTTGGCAACTACAGCTCGCAATTTTCGTACAATATATGGTCGGAATAGTGATTTAACTTCATCAACTGTGAAGAGTTTTTTTTTTTTAAGTCTAAAGTTTATGCCTAAAAGCCCACGGCCACACACGCCGTAAAGAGGAAATCGAGCGCTGTTTCAGTGAAATTTAGCCACACTTATGCAAAACGGTCATGGAAGAGAGAGGAAGACAGAAGAAAGGGGAAAGGCAGGGAGGTCAACCAGAGGGGAAGGTCCGGTTTGCTGCCCTACGCTGGGGAGAGAGGGGAGGAGGAGGTAAAGTAGAGATAGAGAAAGAAAGGGAGCACAAATACACAATCACAGTCGGTCACTGTCACCGCACACAATCACTGCCAGGTACAGTAGCACTTATAGCACTGTAAGCATCAGTTCAGGCTACAGCCGCTTGTACAATTCTCTAGCCCTTAAAAACTGCAACAGAGCCCGCGTCGACCTCCGATGCGATGGCTTGGGATGTCGGCATTCTAAAATGGTTTCTTCTGTTAACGGTCTTTGGTACAAGCGTGCTATCGCGCTTGCGAGCGATCGTGTCTATAAATTGTAGCGAGGACAGTCACGGCGGGGGTGTTGAAGAGTCCCCTCGCTACCACAGCCATCACACGAGGCCCCGTCGGCCCATCCGATTCGGAAAGCAAAAGACTTCGTAAAGGCTACTCCTTCTTCCTGGGGTTTTACGTGCCAAAACCAGTTCTGATTATGAGGCACGCCGTAGTGGAGGGCTCCGGAATAATTTCGACCACCTGGGGTTCCTTAACGTGCACTACAACGCAAGCACACGGGCGTTTTTGCATTTCGCCTCCATCGAAATGCGGCCGCCGGGGCCGGGATTCGATCCCGCGACCTCGGGCTCAGCAGCGCAACGCCTTAGCTGACTGAGCCACCCCGGCGGGTGTAAAGGCTACTCCTATAGCAATAAACGGTCATGGAAGATTTCAACAAAAGAGTGCGTATGTGCCAGCAAAGCCGTGGAGGCCATTTACCCGACATGCCCAAACATAACCCTATACTGTATCCTTTATGAATCAATAAACAAATTACAATGTTTAATTATGAACCTGTTTTTTCGATCAAAATTACTTCTTGCGTGAATTTTGGGACAGCCTTTACTACACCGGCCTTAACTTCCTATAAGGATCCTGTTTTCGGTTGCTTTGTTTCAGGAGAAGGGCGCAAGGACAAAATCCACGGTGTCAAAGAGTAAAGCGAAGGACGAGGAAACAAGGCTCAGCGCTGGCTCGCAACTGAGGCCTACGTCAGTGTTGAGTCTCAGGCCAACAATCCGCAGCCGATGGTGTTGGACTGCACCACTCGCCTTTCAACAGGCAAGAGGACTGGGAAGAAGCCGTAAAGAGCGACGACCTTCAAATTCAGCTTCAGGCTGTTCAAAGGGCCTGCGACAATGCTGAAGATCACGGTCGTCCACCCCCGGTTCAGGTGTGGCCCGCGACTATGACAAAGTAGTCCCTTAGGACCAAATAAAGTTTCTTGTTTGTCTGTCTGTCTCACCGATCAGTGAGTATGACTAGCTGTAATACTAAGCTTGCGGAGAAATTGATCCTACTATGACTTCAGTGGTGGCTGAAAAAAGATCGTTAATTGCGTAAATACCATGTCGGATTATAAACCTAACGTTGTATTGTGCACTGCGTACCGTGTATTGTGGCGTACAAAGACCAAGAGTGCGCCATAAGCAGCATTACGATTGCAGTGTGTCTAGACGTAAGGCGAGCTTCCGACACTGTCGGCCAGATTCATGCGCGCAAGGCTTTGATTTCCTCAAGTGCACTGGCAGGATGCTTAGATGGATAGCAGATCTCCTGCGCAAATGTCAAATCTATTTCGAAAATATTGATGACAACAGCTTTAAATATTACCCAATGCATGGAGTCCTAGAAGGCATGTGTAGCGTTCAACATGGTTTAATGGTTTCATGTCGCAATTGCCATTAAAGGTTTCCGTGACACTGCATATTGTGAGGTTGTAGTGACGGCGATGACATACATTGCAAGAAGTGCAAATTAAACATAAAGTTCTTTATTAGGTCACCATTACCACGATATACCTAGATGATGTTTACATATGAGGTGCATTAGCGCAAGCTCTTGGGCCAGTTGGTGCATGATGAACTTGAAAAAAAAAGGGGGGGTCGGGGTACCAGCGAATAGGACGCGTACACAAGGAAAAGGCGTTAACAAACAACGCTAACACCTTGCCTTTCAGCCACCTTCTTAAGGTTGTGGGGTATTTTATGTGTGTAGGGCATTACTTCTAGTTTCTTCCTTTGCTCTGATGTCGGCGGCTTCTGCCCTGCAAGACCTTTCACTTTCCGCACTGCGGATTCAGCAACAGCCCTAATAACCGAGAGAGGGAAACCCGCTGCGAGCAACCTCTCAATCTGCTGTTTCAACTGACACGCCATGCAGTGGCAGCAGCTCTTCTGCACTGAGTCCAGAACGCGTCCAACCGCTACGCCCCTCTTGACCAGTTTAGACTGATTATATCCATACGCCATTAGTGATTTCTTAGTCCGGGGTGAAAACATCCAGCAGGCATGGTCAACTAACCATGAAAGGTTAGTTGTAAGTCGAGGAACCTAATGCCTTTGTTATCCGGCAGTTCGTAGGTGAAATTCAAACCTCGAGAGCAGCGCTTAAAAACAGTAAAACTATCCCGTGCTACACTATCTACTATGTCCCCAGGTGAAGGCCTTAAAAAGATTTTAAAAAATCATCAACATATCTAAACACACGGACCACATGATCGTTGTTCAAGGATGCGCAAATGAGGTTGTCAATTTTTGCCAGGAAAATACTACATAGCACAGGGGCAACGCTAGACCCAATACAAATTCCTTTCTTTTGTAAAAATATGCGACCCTTAAACTCAACTAGGGTAGACTCTTAATAACAGGACAGCAGCTCAAAAAATGCTCCAATACTCATGCCTACTTGGTTTTGAAAACGAACCTCCCCACTAAGTTCAGTCGCTTCACGCACCGCTGCAAACAATTCGTCATGGGGAATCGAGTAATGAAGGTCTTCTATGTCCAAAGAAAAGGCTGTACTGGCTCCAGGTAGGCTGTCGTTTAACACTTCTTCCAAGTCCGCTGAATTTCGGAGGGCGAGCTGGTCTTTTGCCTTCAACGTGTTCAGATGACATTGAAGGAAGCTGCTCATAGTTTTTTGCCAGGATCAACGTTCTGTCCCAATAGCTCTCAGTGGGCAGTCCACCTTATGGGTCTTCACCATGAAGAAGCCTTGAAGCCGGTCTTTACTACACTTTTCCGTTGCCTTAGCCAGTGGCCAGTCGGACCAATCGCGCGAGGGCATAGGAACGGTTCGCTTTCCGAACTGTTGCGTCCCGAATCGGCCGGGTGCATTCTTTGATGGAAACGTTTCCCACCGAGGCAGGCCCTTTCATCAGCGTCGCCGAGACGGCGACAGTCCCCGACACCGACGAGACGGGAAACAAGCGCCCCAACTCGGCAGCGCGCATTCTTTGGGTGCTTCCCCCGATTCCACCCCCTTCATCAGCGGCCGTCTACCTGGCGACGCGGCCTGACACCGGCACTGACGTTCGGACAAAGAAGCTCACTTAGAAGCGACCGACCAAAACCGTCACCCTTCGTTAGAAGCGGGGATTAGCGTGAAGGCCATTCTCCCGACCCTGGCAAGATGACCGTCAGAGGGCCAGAAACTAAGTCACCGACTTTCGTGGAAGGAGTGTGAACCCTCTGTTTCCGGATTGCCTCGTTCTTGCTTCGAAGGTGCAACAGTAGAGGCGGAGTTCAGGGAACAATACGACCCCTCTGATTGGCCGCATCAAGGTCATCTGATTCCCTAGTCGGGTCAACTAGGGAAGACAAATGTTTTATAAGGAGACACTTTGCGTGCAGTGGTGTGTCCTGGCGTGTTCCGATATGTGCTCAGACATGTAGTGAGCTGAGACTTTCAAAGTGCTCTCCCATGAAGTGGGTTTCCATATTTGGAGCCACTGTAAATATGTAGAATAAATCCTTTTTTCTCTCGCTTTACTCCCGGACGTACTCATCTCCCTGGCTCAAGAATCACCGGCCTAAACGCTACCCGAGTCTCAACAGAACCGTTACCAGATCGCGCCCCTGAAACATGGCTCGTGTACTTAAGAGGCATGCATTAAACTAATTTTAGCTCATACGCTCTTATTAACGCCTACCAGCTATGGCTTCTAGAACCCTAGTGATTACTGAGGCACAGGAACCTCCAGTAGCTGCGCTTCGTGCAAGTGAAACATGCAAGTACTTTTCTCGTGTTCATTATCATTTACTGGGCGGTATTTTGTTACGATTTGTTTCATTCAACTCCCTTCTTAACACCTGTTGCGCTGAGTGGCCGATTCCAGCGGCAAGGCAGTGGCATGCAAACTAATTACGAAGGGCGAACACAATGAAAAAAGACAGGAGTCATTACGAAGTTTGGCCCAACTGGTGCCCGTTATTTTGAGCTGTTCTTTGGAATCCCTGCATTGTACAATGCTCGAAGACGGCTCGTGATAACGGGCGTTGTCATATTGCGACAATGAACGACGGGATTAAGAACGCACTCATCAGGGACGACTAAGAATCACGGACAAAACACTCTCCGAATCCAGCCTCGGAATATATATATATATATATATATATATATATATATATATATATATATATTACGACAGTAGTCCTGTTGCGTTCACAGTAACTAGTATGGGTGAGAGATACCCAATGTTTCTCTTTCTTCTGAAGAAACAAAAAAAAAAACTAATAAATGTGTACAATAAATAAACATATACAAGTCACCACTACTGCCTGCAGGATAGTTCCCAGTGGCTTTCAAACAAAACAAAGCCCCGTGTAAAGGCTAGCAGGCGTGCGCGGCGCGCACGAAGATTCTATACTGTCTCGAAATTTGAAAGAAAAACACCGGAAGCCTACGCAGTGTGTGACAGGGGCTGTTTTTTTTTTTTCGGAACACCTCCTCACACCTTTCTGACTGGCGAATGAAATACGACCGCACAGTCGTTTCGACCGGCCGTCATCATTGTGGGAGGGACGCCGCCGCCGCTGTCGAATGTGACACTGCGTGCTTGCACAACTCGTCGACGACTCCGGGTGCACCGGCCGCAGCACGATTGCACAGGCGTACCGCTCGCGAGGTCACGACACGACGACCGGCAGGTTTCGGTCTCACCCCGAGCAGGCGGAACGATGAAGAAGAAAAAGCCGGAAATTCACTGCGCGAGCACACAGACAGACAGAGCGCAGCTTCCGGCTCGGAAGGCAACTGCTCCACGCAGTCGCAGACATTAGCGCTATGCAAGCAGGCCCGCGCGGAAGCCACCGCAGCACAAGTGAAAACTGACTCCAACTGCTCGGCTGCTTCGCTCATTTAATGTTTGCTAGTGATCCTGGATTTCCCTGGCTGACTGCTCGGAACCACGTTCGAGCAGGCCCGGGAAATCTGCATGCTTGAGTTAGGAAGAGTTCGTCGCAGAACGAGTCAAAGTTGCCAGACGAGACGCGCAGTTGATTCGTTGCTGCGTCTGTGTGTGCACGTGAGTGTACTCAAGGCGCTATTCAGGTCACGAGTACATTTCTCGGGTAAACCACATTACCACTGGTATAATACGCTAATGACAGTCCGTTTTGCATTGGCGCAAACAGTAGGGACCTCATGCTAGTTTACATATTCTGTTATGCCGTCAACCCGTCTGCTGCAGCTGTAAGTGAAGCGTCGCTGCAGCTTAAAATAAGAAGGTATAGAAGCCATTCAGACTGCCACACAGTAGTGTTGTGTGGCATAAAGAGAAACTAGCTAGCACGCTTTTGATATATCACCTGTCTTGTTTGAGGAAACATCGTTGTCATACCACGCGTTCATTTACAAGCCATGGACGGTGCTTTTGGCTGCTTTTTCACTGTGGTACGCGATTCTTCGCGGCATATTATTGTGCATTTTTTTCTGATGCCTTTTGAAAGATCTCTTTTTGTCAGCATGATCCGTGTAAACATGTATTAGCTGTTTTTTGGCCGAGTGGCACGCATTTGTGTTCGGTCACTCCTTCCTTTTCCTTGTGAGCCTATCTTCATACCGGTTGATATGCGCATGTATATCAACTGCACTGGCGCCATGAACTGTATTCTGACGAAGGCCAGACCCTGGCAGGAACGTTAATGAATCGTTGCACACGCGTGTCTATTTCTCTGTGAATATTTCACGGGACTAAAGAACGCTTTGTTCTGGAGTAATATATGCAGGGTGTTTCTTTTTTTTTTAAGACTATACAAATCACTTATGAAAAAAGCTATGAGCGCAGCGAACCTGAAGTTCTTGCAAATGAGTTCCTACGCTAGGCGTACATACGTTGCCGCTAATAACATGCGTTTCCGAAGAGTAATTAACAAAAACTTGCTAATTAGGCTTTTTATGTAAACCTTGGGGGCAGTTCCTTATGTGGAAAGTTTTGAGCCAGTCAGATTTTAATGCACCGCAATTTTCTAAAGCTTCTAGAAATTGCACCTAATTCGAGATATCATTGAATTTCATGTTCAATCGAGGCAATATCGAACTGAGCGCGACGGGAGCGCAGGAAAAGCCACTCCGCTATCATATCAGACGGAAACGCCCAGTGATGAAAGGCGCGACGCAATTTGAAATTGAGCGTCGCGGCCAGTCACCGTACATACAGATACGGCACGTTTTGCTAGCGACCACCTGCAGCGATATGCCGTATCAGTATTTGTCGTGATGTGCCATCAATAAAACTTCCTCGCACATGTCATCACGGGGGCTTCCGTCTGACGAAGCATCGGCGTGCGCTCGGTTTCAGTAGTGTCAGAATTGAGCATTGAAATTCGGTGATGAATACTATCTAAAATTAGGTGTGATTTTCAAGATTTAAAAAATTAGGTGGTATAAAATGCCACTGCCTCCTAAATTACTATATAAACTCCGGCCAAAACTCCAACGAAAAAGTTCATTTACTAATTAATGTTAATTAGTATTCTGCAACTCAAGTTATATAGACAAAGTGTGTCTGCGTCACCTAGGAACTGCTCTGCAAAAACACCACCTTCGCAACGCTCATAGCTTTTTTATTAAAAAAATCTGTATAGACTAAAATAATTAAAAAAGCACCCTGTAGAAATACAAACGTACCAGGTGTTTATTTTTATGTGGAACACTTTTTTTTAAAAGAAACTGTCACATCCTGCCCGTGCTGTTTTTTCAGAAGAGCTACGTGGCTAGGCAGAATTTAGCAGCAAGAAAAATGTATACGGTAATTTTTCTAATGAACTAAAAAATCTCATTAAGTGCTTAATTTATAACTTTAGGGCACTTGTCGCAATTACGAAATGAAAGCTGAGGAGTAGTGAAGTCACACACACACGCATACACACACACGCACGCACGCATGCACGCACACACACGAAGTACTTTGGAGGCGGTGGTTAAAATGTTGTAAGCCGCAGGTGCACGTAAAAAAAAAAAAACGCACTCATTAACATTCAATTCGACGTGTACCAGTTCCAAAAAATATGGACTAGAAATGCATTGGAAAATTCGTTGCTCTTCTAGTTAAGTTTTCTGAGTACTGCATTTTTCCGCAGTGCCAAAGCATGAACTTTGACATCCATGCATTTCACCGGAAATTTCCGTACCAATTTTTCGAAACTGGTGCAAGACATCGAGTTGCTATCAAGGTTGTACTTTTAGTGCTGGCTGACAAAAAATTAGAAGTTCAGTAGTCAGAATGTTTAATAAATGATTGTACTGGAAATTATCAAGCACATTCTTACTACATATATACATTTTTACCTTGTTGTTTCTGCTATTCGAAAGGGAATAGACGTCACCATTATAAGGTGGCTTCATCTCTTTCTTTTATTTTAATATCAATAAAAAACAATAAAAAGGACTAGCGCAAAAAGCAGATAAAAGCAGTGTCACAAGGGTGAAGTCTCCCGCGAAAAGTTAATTGAAACGGAGTCGGGGACGTTGGAAGGTACTTGAGTATATTTTAAAAGATGCACATATTAGAAACAAATTTACATATGGTGCTCCGCAGCGGACACACTGATTAATTAAACAACATAAATTAACAAGACACGCCACTATTTCGAAGAAAGCTTTGATATATATATATATATATATATATATATATATATATATATATAGTTCAAAAAATAGAAGCACGTAGGAAAAACATAACAAGACTTTACTGACGTTTCGGCCGGGGTCCGGCCTTCATCAAGAGTCTCATCAAGACCCCGGCCGAAACGTCAGTAAAGTCTTGTTATGTTTTTTCCTACGTGCTTCTATTTTTTGAACTACTTCTGTGCCGGCTCCGGTTACTCTTTACTTCACTGATATATATATATATATATATATATATATATATATATATATATGGTTGAGTCCATGGTCATCAAAAGCTTTTGATGACCATGGACTCAACATCTTGGCAAGTGGAAAAGGCAGAAGATCTTGCTCTGTATAATGTGGTAGACGATTTTCCGAGTTATCTCGCATTTTTCATAAAAAAAGAGGATTTCAGGTACGCGTATCTTGTGACAAGGCAGAGTCCCGATAGCAGTCACGGATACAATTATAATTTTGTACAAGCGAATTTTTTCACCATATAGTCATTGGTCGATGGGGCGCGTCTCTGTACCACGCCATTCAGCGACCACTCGGTAAACGAAGGGTTAAACTGGGATACAATTGAACAGAAAAAAAAAAGCTTGCATTAAACCAGCCCTGAGCTGGGACCACGCTTGAGACAAATCAGTGCTAGTTTTGGAGAAAGCACCCGTTCCGGCGATTTGTTTGCCGCCGTAGCCAATAATTAACGCAATGTTGGCTTTGCCTGGTGGTCCTTACTGCGTCGTATTCAATAGCCTAGACAATCCTTTGGGGGCGCGAGACCGCGGCCATTGTTGTCATCATCACTATCTTCGAAAGGATCTCGTGCTGAGCCTCAATGAAGTTATCAAGGGAAGACAAAAGGCTATCGGTCGTTATGTATGCAAACGAACGACGAACGCCCATTTACCACAGATTGCTCCGAATACTTGGGAGTCACTTTTCTTTAAACTTCGCGGTTCATCCGTCACGGTCGTCTCGGGCGAGCTTGCGCGGCTCGAGCGTTCCGCGCTGGGCAGCTCCGCGGATCGCCCCTGCGTGCCGCGCCGAGTGCACCGCGCAGCGACGTGGGGCAATTACGGCGGAGTAAATCACTCCGTCCTTCCCGTTATGTTAAAGGCGGCGATTACGGGCGGCGTCGCTCGAGGGGTTAAAAAGCCACGCGCGCCGCGGCGGTGACCACAGGCGGCGGAGCGGAACGCCGCGCATCATCTGGCGATGTGTCGTGCGGGCTGCGCACTTGAGGCAACAAAGGGCGTGCAACCTGCTTGTATAATGAATCGCGTACGAGGGGCGCACATGTAACGGATGATTCGCGATAAGTCCACTCGTGTAATTGAACGAGGCACACCGACGGACGCTGCTCGAGCCGCCTCCATTCATGGCTCTAGACAATGAACGGCGCCTGCTCGGAGCGACGCCGCAACGTGCCGTGACCAGGCCTGCGAACGGGCTTTCGTGAGCAGCACGACTGTTTGTTCGGCGCCCGGATGGCAGGTGTTGGGACCGATATTGCATCAGAGTCGTCACACTGTCCCTCCTTTCTTATTTTAATTGCAAACTGTCCCAATTTTGTTTCGTCAACTTTTCGTCGCTCGAAGGCGAAAGATAGACAATTGTTGCTAATGCGCATTGCTGAAGGAGCGAACATTTCCCATATTTGCTGCCCAAAGCAGTTTCTAAACACCGTGAGAAATTACCTGACAGGGGCCCTTGATCGGCGGCGTAGGGAGCGTATACATTTGACACGTATACTGGTATAGAGAAGACACAATGAAGCCAAGGAAAGCATGTAGGAAATTGAAAGTTTATTTTACCTGAAATGCATGCTTATTTTTATTTTATTTATTTGCAATGCTGTTACCCGGCTCAGGCTATAAAAGGGTGGGTATAACATCACCTCATTCAAAAAGCATTTCCAATCGTTTTTAATATGTGTTAAAAAAATGACAGTCAACGAAACACATGAGCCCCAAGACTGTTCCAGTCAACTTCAGTTAGTGGAAAAAATGCGTACTTAAATTTGTTTCTTGACAAAGCTCGACCAAGAGGTTGCAAATACAGTCCGGGACCCAAAGTATATTCCTGGAATAAAAAAATAAAAACAAAAATCTTTAAACACGCTATCTTCCTTCGGGTTGCCAGTGGCTAAATACCAGCCCTTTGAATCAAACAATCAATGCCGTTACTGATTGCCTTATATCACAAAACAAACAAAGCATAGTCTAACAACAAATTTTTGAATTCGCTGGAGTATGTTAATATGTGTTCGAGTGTGTGGATCCCAAACTGTACAATCGTACTGTAAATTTGGTCGGACAGTTGAATTGTGCAATGGGAGGCTGGAAAGAACATTGAAGGGAATCAGATCATCTGTCTATTCTAAAAAGGTAATGCGAGTATTACACCAATACAATTTAATGACATCCCATATACAATCCAACCGTAACGTGTCACATGCATAAACAGTCTATCCGTAATTACTTGAAGAAAGAAACCATACATGTGGTCAAACAACACAGCCGCCATGCGCGATGGCTCTTGAGCGGATGTTTGCGTTCACACTATATCACGTCCATTGATTGGCACGTGATTGGGTTCACACTGATATCCGATCATCGGCATCTATCCTCACGTCCACCTAAACTCGCGTCTAATAACGCTCATTGACAATTGCGCTCACATCCAACGAGCAGAAGTAGGGGCACTCATGCGTCAGTGTGCGGACGCATGAATTCGTGAAAGACGCGTATAGCCCGGTTAAATTGCGTGTTTCAACGTCGTCTGCTGCGCGCATTCCTGAGACGATGAAGAATAGGGACGAACTATTATAGTTAAATCATGGGGTGTTACGTGCCATAACCACGATTTCATTATGAGGTACCCCGTAGTGACGGACTCTGAGTTAATTTTGACGACCCATTGTTTAACGTACATACCATACATTATATGCACGGTTTTTGCATTACGCCCCCATCGAAATGCGGCTGCCGCTGCCGGGAATCAAACTTGCGACCTCGTGCTTAGCAGCACAAGGACGAACTATTCGAAAGAGCAAACATAAGAGTAGTACGTGTTCGCTAAGGAGACCTCATCGGCCCCTACAACGGAGCCGGCCGAAATTACGAGGTTGGCTCTCGCCAGCACGCGTGGACAGACATTCTTTTTTATTGCTATTTTCACGTACCCTAAAACCCATTTACAGGCACTACATAGGGGGCTAGAAAAAAAAGACAATCAATGAACATTATACATAGCACCGCAAGTAAAAAGGAAGAAAACATTCATGCAAAACAGATATAACGATAAAGTGTAAAAACGCAGCCGGATAAGAATAAATGAGCACGCTAACAAGAAATAAATAAATAATTTTGTAACATGAAATACAACATAAGAAATACAAGTCGGAAGCGATTTCAGCTGGCAGTTTATTCCAATGGTAGATGTCAAGGAACAGTGGTGACTGATGCATGTTTAATAAGGGCGAACTTTGGCTGTATTTTCAAGGGGCGATCTAATCAGGGAAATACGCGAAGGGCTGGTCTGATATGGGCTTCTGCGAATGCTGATGGATTGTGATAAAGTCGGTGAAAGTGAGGTAGCAGTGTAACCAGTCTTTGTTTTTCGAACGAGCATAAGTTTAAAAATAATTTAATGTCCGTTACGCTTAAGTAACGAGAATATATTTTCGTGACGAATCTGGCAGCCTTCTTCTGTAGCGATTCGAGTTTGTTGGCATGTTGTTCTTGATGAGGATTCCAAATGATATCGGCATATTCCAGTTGCGGTCTAAAAAAAAAGTGACGTATGCTGCAAGTTTGATCGCTTGGTTTGCGGAGTACAGGCGACGCCTGACAAAACCGAGGGTTTTTGAAACTTTGCTACCTAGGTAGTCATTGTGCTGGGGTCATGTGAGGTCTGAAGAAATGTGTACACCTAGATATTTACTATCGACATGTTTTCAATGGCTACGTTATTAATAGTGTAAAAACAAGTCTGGGGTACACTGGTCATGGCAAATGGTCTGGCTTTTGTTTTTGATAGGCTCATCCCCATCTGACATTTTTCGTACCACTTAGAGATTTCTTCAAAGTCCGTCTGCAGGGGTTTAGTATCAGGATTATTAATATTTCTGTAAATAACACAGTCGTCAGCAAATAACCTGACAGTGGAAGCAAGGCTATTGCTTACGTTATTAATGTAAATAAGGAGCAGAGCTGGCCCAAGCACCAATCCCTGATGCACACCAGGTTTTACTGGTGTTAGGGCGGAGCAATATTCATTTGCAGAAACAAACTGCTGTCGGTTATATATAAAATTGACGATCTAGTTCATCACCCTCCTGCTTATGTTAAGGTTAGCAATTTTTATTCTAAGACGATTATGAGCCACCTTACGAAACGTTTTTGCGAGGTCAATGAACACAGCGTCTATTTTAATTAGGTAATGTACAGCATCATGAAGGTCAGTCATCAGTTCAAATAGCTGTGACTAAATGTACTATATGCTGCGTACGCTGGCATATATTACCATGGAAGCGGATATGACCTTTGCCAGTGCCCACAACGTCTTCCGTCTAGCAGCCTTATTCTGTAGCGATGCGAGTTTGTTGGCAAGGTATTCTTGATGTGGATTCCAAATGATGTCGGTATATTCCATTGCAGCCTAACAAAGTCGGAAGCGATTTCAACCGGCAGGAACAAAACAAAATTGTCGTGATCAAAGCAACACGCTTGCGTGATCTTGCGCGACTACCACGGCAAGACGCTTTCCCGATCTTACTCGGAATGATGACACGAACATTAGCTTCGCTGTGTGCCAGACAAGATGTAGTGCAGGGGACGCATTAGATGGCGGCGTCGGCTTGGCTAATAACTTGAGATGTTATTCACAAGTTATTAATAAATGTGTTGGTGCTTTCTCCCACCTAGCGGGCGAAAGCACCAACACATTTAATAAGAGCTCCATGAAGCCAGTTTCATGGAGTTTCAAGGGGGAGGGGGGGGGGGGTTCTTTTCGTATACTGTCGTCATTTGCACCCATCTCGTTTCCTCTTTATTTCACTCTTCCCCATTTCCCCAGCGCAGAGTAGCTGGCTGGAGGAATGTACCTCAGGCCGACTTCTCTGCCTTTCCTATCAGTAAACTTTTTCTCTCTCTTGGGCCCGCAGCGACTCTGGTCGGACACTGTGGTGGCCACTGCGTGGTCATCGCTTCCCTTTCGTTCTTACCCCAACGCGCCCCAAGCACTTACGACGCCGTGGCCCCCGAGAAAATTTCCGCTGTTTTCCTTCCCGAATTTCGGCCACTAAGTATTACTTACAAAGTTTGAGATATGCAGGAATATGAAAGAGTATTAGATGACTTGTTGCGATAGGGTCATAATGACAAATTATTCTTTGCTGTCAAGTTCTAATCAAATATACGTGATACAAGTTACCAGCGCAAAATAAAACGGGACACAAAGGGAAGACACACAATCTACAACTGATTTTTTTGAACACGGAGCCTACACTAGGCAGAAACCATGACAAACAGCATTATACTACTGCGCACCGGAGCCATTCATACTCTAAGATACTGCATTTATTTCTTTGCGATACCAGTAGAACCGGTCTTATCACGTAGTTATCTTTTTTTGTGCTAAAAGCCTTGAAGGCATAACTGTTAGGGGACTGCGTTTGTTGATGTCACTTAGAAAGAAGATGAGTATCTTATTCATAAGACGAGTGGCACGCATGCATGGTTGTAAAGCTGTCTTTTTATGGTTCCTGAGTACTGTAGCCCTGTGCTAAGTAAATTCCAGTTGTAGTCCGGCGCTTGTAGTTCATGTGTATTCTCTTTCTGACCTATTTGACATCGCTGCTGTAACATATGTATCACGAATCCCACAACGAACTAACCCGTCTAACAGTGTTAGTTAATTAAACATCGATTTCTGTCTATTATTTAGGATCAGATGCTCCGTTTACCGTTTTACACCAGGGCTTTTTTCTTCTTCTTTTTTTGTGCATACAGAAACCGCTGAATCCGTAGTATACTGTGCTATGTTTCATCTGCTTTCGTCTCAGCGAGGCCGTCTGGACGCTGTGGAAGGCCTATGTCAAGTGGTTATTCGTCCTTGATTGCGCATTAATTGTTCAGATGCTGGCAGTAGCAGTCGGCATGGCTGCCTTCTGAATGCAATCTCATGATATCGCTGAGGGCGAGTGTTCATTGTTGCCGGAAACATGTGATCGTACATACATGCAACACAGGTATCGGTGGGAAATAATGTTGTTCTGTGCTGTGCCGATACACAAGAACCCAGGCCCAGATTCGCGAAGCTCTTTGTATTCAGAAAAAAAAATCTGCAAGAATGGACGATGTATGATCGTGACAGCAAGATATACGATTGCGATGATGGAAGATAAAAAATTACTTAAAAAATTGTACAAGGCGCTCTACTGTGGGCTCGATTACCGGCCGCTGTGGACGCACTTCGATGGAGGTGATATGCAAAAACGCTCAAGTAGCATGCATTGGGTGCACGTTAAAGAACTTTAGGTGGTGAAAATTAATCCGCATCTTTCCACTACAGCATCTCTAACAGTCTCTGTGTTGCTTTGGGACGTCAAATTTCACCATTCGACCAATTTGCATATGAAGAAAAGCCACGCGAACTGGATATATTTTATGTGGTCATGTGCCGAGGGAAGTTGTCAAAGGTGAATCTAATGTGCATTATGGGAATCGCAATGTACCCTGCCAGGAGCCTGTAAACGTATTTGGCACAGCTTCTTTGCCATTTATCGATAACGTAACACAGCCATCGTTAACCAATATGAAGGTATGTGAAACACGTGCGACTAACGTGGCACTTTCAGTACTATGTAGCGAATAGCGACTCGCGCAAGAACCCACAAGTTTAAGAGTCCCAGATTTGCGGCACTAAGTTCCTCCGAAGAAGTGCAGTGTCCTGGTAGTAACGTTTGCCACTGAAAGCGGTGTTAGTAGAAACCGAGTTTTAAGAGGCTGGCTCGATACGGTGCGCTTCATTAAATGCTGCGACGCTAATCGCCCCGAAGCGCCGTGCGCCAAGCGTGAGGCAGGCGGATAATAAAGTTAATGTATACACTTCTATAGGTTAGGAACCTTGGCCGTAAGAAGCACTGTATGTGCTGTGGCGGCGTGCCAATGAAAGACCGAAGAGGAGGAGGCCGGATTCGAACGAGAGTGCTCCGTCAGGTTATCAAGCATCGAGGCCGCGCGGCCATCTCTCACTGACCCCGACTCGCTCACGGGGTCGGTTTTCCGGTCGGGGTGGCGCAGGCCGCTTCAGGAAGCTGCCGCCGTCGCCACTGGTCAGCCTCCTGAGGCATCCGCGCGCGCCACGATGGAGGCAGCTCACCACTGCCGCCGCTAAAGCGCCCGGAAGTGGGCTACACCATGGCTCGACAGGTCGCGTTATACTCACCGACACACCGTGACAAGAGATATAGGTGGCGATGGTTAGAAGAAATAAGGAAGAAAAACGCGTCATTGCGATTCCGCCTATAATACCTACTTGGTGTCAGCAAAACCATGCAGTGTTAGGGGATTGTCGAGACCAAAGCTGGTGTCACTTCACATGGTGTGGAGTTAAGACCAGCCTTATACGACAGCCAAAGCGTTGGCGAATCGCGGGTCGTTCTTGCGTGAGACGAGCTTTGTGAACTGTGGCCCTGATTAGCTGACACAAGCTTCCGCAATTCCACAGCGCTGCACGGTTTTACTGAAAGCTGAAGTCCAGAGGAAACATTAGTTAATATTTCGCCATCCCGTAAATGAGGATCCCCGTTTCTCTATACACCGTAGATTCATTGCATATTAAGGCCTGGCGTCATCGTAACGCTGTGTTGCCTTGGGCAAAGGGCTACCGTTATCCTTCTTGTGCCGCTTCCGTCTGTTTACCTCAGCGGCGAGCTCAGAACAATCGCTGCAGCTTCTCGTGCGGCGCAACGGTGGGCATCGAGAGAGCGTCCTTGCTAATCGTAGGGTGACCATGACGGGCAGGCGAGAGGAACGAAGACCCTCACGCGATATCTGATTCAGTACCTGACGACAGTGCTTAATACGTTCGGATGTGTACACTTCTAACGTGCCTTTTCGCACGTGCGCGCACGTGTGTGTGTTGAATTGTGTGCGCGCGCGTGTGTGTGTCTGTGTTTTTTGCGTGCAACAGCGGCATCGCATATGGACCCTTTCCCCTACCTCCCTAGAAAATTCTCTCTCTCTCACTGAATATATATATTTATATAATATCTATATGTCTTCATGTAACTTCGTGTACATTATAATGCGCATAGCCTTCAATTCTTACAAAAGTTAACTCGGAGCGGTTTCGTTCATTACGGATATAAAGTAGAATAATTTTACCTAGACCATTTTGTCGTCCCAGACAACGAAAAGCACCCGTGAAGGGCTTTTCGAATGCTGCGAGTTGATAAAAAAATCCAGCGTGCAGCATCAACATGCCAACCTCCCCCGACGTTACACGTTCATGGTTCAACATATTGACAAAGTGTAGCGCAGAAAAAAAGCATAGGCAGACCGAAGAAGCGAGGCGATAGTCGCATCCCTTTTTCTGTCCGTCTATGTTATTCAGTTCTCCGATTTGTCAATAAGTCCTGTATTACACTTTGTTGTTATTGCTACGATTGTGTGTATTACTGTTGAATGTTTATCCCTGTTATGGGGTAAAAAAAAAGCAGAAAAGAAAATATGAACGGGGAGGAAAGGGAAGTATCTCCACACGATATAGGCTCATTATTGCAAGATTTATGTGCTCGAGTCATGTTGTAAACACTGAAGCTTCTTACGTGGGCACTGAGGTGTAAATATTTTTGTTTACAATCTTGCCTCTTTGTTCCCTGAGCTTTCGAAAAACATGCCACATTGGACACTGTAGGGCAGTGGTCCAGGCCAATTTAGACCCCTACTGGGTTCTTAAGCTCAGATCGAAATACGGCAGTTTCTGGCTTGAGGTTCCATCGGAATGAGACTGCTGTGGCCGGTGATCGAAACCGCGGCCTCGTGGTCGATCGCAAAACGCTATTGCCACTGCGCCATCGTGGCGGGCAATTAAAAAATACAGCAGATAGCATCGCCAGACATCGCTGGGAAGTGCACACACGAGTCGATCTTCAGGAACAAAAAGAATTACTTAAAATAAACTTGAAAAAAAAAGTCCATGGTTGCATGCAGGGTGACGGCAAACGTTTACACTGGCATGAAACACGTACTACAGCGAAGAAAAAATGGAAACTCGAGTATATAGTTGTTTCTGGCCTCACTCAAAGGAAGACGCACGGACGCGGGAAGGAAACTGAAAGGAGTGCTGCACATACCTCTGCACATGCGGGAAGCCCTCGAAACAAGCGCAGCACACAACTGGCTTTCTTTAGTTGCTCTTTGCGCGCAACGACGAAGGTATTTTTTTCCAGCGCCTTTATCTGAGAGCGCCATGAGTCGAGTCGTGACTGACAAGGCCACGAAAAAAAGGGGTAAAATACGCAAAAAGCAGGCGTTATGCAAGTTATGATCTGCGGAAGCATAATTATGTTCGGAAACACAAAGAGCATTGTTTGTGCTCTCTGGCTGGTCCGATGAGAATTTTAGTGCTTTCTAATATTCAGAGGACGAACAGTAAGAGGATGAAAGCTTGAATTGAAGGAAATACATGGAAACGCATCCGCCGGGAAGCAGATTCATTGCAGAGGCAATAAGTCGTGGCGTATACATGGTCAAGAGAATCATTATCTATGCCAGAAGACCCACCAAGTGAAGAAAATTCTCTAAATCGCAGTTTCCAGTCATCATCATCAGCCTATTTTTATGTCCCCTGCAGAACGAAGGCCTATCCCAGCGATCTCCAACTGCCCCTGTCTTGCGCTGCGGGTTCCAACTTCCGCCTGCAAATTTCCTAATTTCGTCACGCCACCTAATTTTCTGCCGTCCTCGACTGCGCTTCTCTTCCCTTGGCACCCATTCTGTAACTACAATGGTCCACCGGCTATCTTTCCTACGCATTGCATGGCCTGCCTAGGTCCATTTTTTTCCTCTTAATGTCAACCAGAATATCCGCTAAGCCCGTTTGCTCTTTGATTCACACCGCACACTTCCTGTATCTTAAAGTTACGCCTAACATTTTTCATTCCATCGCTCATTTCGCGGTCCTTAATTTGTTCTCAAGCTTCTTGTTAACTTCAAATTTTCGGCCCCGTATGTTAGCACCGATAGAATGCTACGATTGTACATGTTTATTTTCAACTACAGTGGTAAGCTTCCACTCAGGATTTGATAATGCCTACCATATGCTCTTCAATCCAATTTTATTCTTCTGTAAATTTCCTTCTTATGACAAGCGTCCCCTCTGAGTAATTGACCTAGCTATACGCCCTCCTGAAAGGACTATACAGGCTGACTGGCGATCATGAATGTTTGTTCCCTTACCAGGCTATTGAACATTACCGTTGTCTTCTGCATCTTCAGCCCTACTCTTACACTTTCTCGGTTAAAGTCCTCAATCATTTGTTGCCATTCATCCTCAGTGTTGCTGAAAAGGACAGTGTCATTTGCATACCGAAGGTTGTTGAAATATTAGCTGTCGATCCTCACTCCTAAGTCTTCCCAGTCTAATAGCTTGAACGTCTTCGAAGCAAGGAGTTATTAGCATTGGAGAGATTGGGTCTCCTTGCCTGACCCCTTTCTTGATAGGTATTTTTTCTACTTTTCTTGTGGAGAACAAAGGTAACTGTGGAATATTTGTAGATATTTTCCAAGATATTCACGTATGCCTCCTGTACTCTTGGTTACGCAATGCCTCCGTGACTGCTGGTATCACAACTGAATCAAATGCTTTTTAAGAATCCATGAAAGTCATATAGAGAGGTTGATTGTACTCCGCATATTTCTCGTTTACCTGAATGATGAAATGGATGGGATTCATTGTAGAATATCCCACCCTGAAGCCAGCCTGTTCTCTTGGTTGATTGAAGTGAAGCGTTTCTCTGATTTTATTGGTAGTTACCTTGGTGAATATTTAATACAATACTGAAAGCAATCTAATTGGCCTATATTTCTTCAATTTTTTAACTGTCTCCCTTCTTACGGATTAGTATAATGTTCGCATTCTTCGAGCTCTTAGGTACACTTGAAGTGGTGAGGCATTGCGTATAAAGGGCCGCAAGCTTTTCAAGCATCATATCTCCTCCATCTTTGATTAAATCGCCTCTTGGAATAACAGTTTTCAATACCAGTGTCTGTCTACTTGAATATTTGTATGTATATATTGCTTGATCGCGTGTAATATCAGATTTTGTACCCCACCTCTTATGTGATACCCCTGAAGTCGAGGGTACTTAAAAAATAATCTGAAAAAATATGTCGCAGTTTCGCCCTAAAGGCGAAGCATCAATTGCGATAGTAAATTAGTTGAGAGCTATTCGGAGTAGGGATAGTAGTTTTATCGGCTGCATAAACTTGGACACATTCGCTTACTAACTGAATTAACAAGCGAGGTGTGAGCGCGCACAAGCAAACGGGCATAGATTACACTCGATGACCGCAGACAACCACTGTTAAAACGCTGGCAGCAAGCGCAGCCACCGCAGCCAGCGAAGGTTCGTGTGGTCTATCGCTTCAACGGAAACTGAGCGGCGAATGCACAGTGCATACGAAGGTTAGAGCAGTGTGGAGATCGCTTTCAAGATACGGTGTGGGCGACCGCCTCAGCCGGGCAAAGTACAAGCGTAGTTGGCAAAATAGAAGCTGCCCCCCCTCCCTCCCGCGCTGCTTTTCCGCTTTCCTTCTTTCGCGTGGGAGATCGAGTCGCCAGTTCTCCTTGCGCCCGGTTGCAAGATACGCATTTGGTGCCGCAGCACAGCGTCACCCCCCTGGCTCCCATACCCTCACAGCCTTTCGCGCGACGGTAGTCGTGTTTGCTCTCCGCCGTGAGTTCGCTCTTCGTGATAGCGTGCGTCCCACGCGCGCTTTCACTCGCACGTGATCGCAATAAAATGCTATGTTTCTACATATGTTATGACAACGCCGCAACATCGTCAACAGCGCGTCGCCAATGTAGTCGAGTGACCCAGAGTAATGCCCAGAAGTCGCACGCAGGGACGCTCGCCACTTCTCGAACTGAGCAGCCTCCCAGTGTCCGCTTAAGGCATGCATATTTCCTCTTCATCCTGAGAATCAGGACTACTCTCTATTTCTTCGCTGATAGCGATAGGCTACGCGTTGGCAAGTCGGCCTGAATAGCAGTTACTGCTCACTGGTCTATTCGTGCGAGGCGATGGAGCTGGTAGCCAGCTATGCGTATGCTGATGCCATCTGCATAGATGGATATCTTCAATGATGTTCAACGGACTGATGTCGTTATGACAATTTTAAAGAAGTAAGGTAGATAATATACGTTCCTGAGGTATGCCGCGATATATAACGCAAATCAACAGCGTAAGCATATGCTGTGGTAACTACCCGATGTATCTGCTAAGGTTGCATGCAGCGTTGCTTACAAGTCGGATGCTATACCGGTTGTCTCTGACAGCCAGTACGAGCGTTTAAAAAGCAATGCACAGGAAAAGCCTCCGTCTGTGCCTGGAAGTCCCTCAGTTAGCTTCGAAGAAAAAGTTCAAAGCTTTCCTCCCTGCCCCTTGGTCTCTCACGCAACATTTCTCGGCGAAACACGCTTTGCTCGAATATGTAATCGCTATCGCTTTAAGAAAGCATTCCTACATGCACGAACACCAAGATGTCACTAAATCACTAGGAAAAAATTCTTGGTGAGCTGGGAAGAACGAAGCAGTAGCCGTCACCACATGCAATGACGAAGTGTCCTAAAGTTATTTCTCTTTGAATGAAAACATGGGCAACCGTAGTTTTGTGACACGATGGTATGGTATGAACTTAATTTGAGTGAATGTATAAATTTACATTGAAAGATTTCAACGCAATATTATGGTCAAAGCGGCGCACGTTCAGGGATGAGAAGAAGACTTCATGGCAGAAAGCTTGAAGTATGATTCTCTTACAGTACTTCATTCAACTCAAAGAAAATCCTCCTGAGTGCACCAAAACCCTCGGTTAACATCAGTACGTGTAGTTCTCTGGAAAACTAAAGCAAAAAGACCAAGAATATAGCGATGAAAAATATGAGAGAAGATTTAACGGGAGTTCCAATGGACATTAACAATGCGTCCGTGATTTATTCCTTGAGGTTTTACCAAATAGAAATTCACAATACTTGAGCCATCTTATCAGGCCTGCTTGGATGATATGGCTCTGTTATCTGGGCGCGTACGCGAAGCAGACACTTTCAACCCTGCATAACAGATACTGCTTACCGCATCGGATAACACTGCGACCACAACAGTGCCCTGAAGGACCACCACTAATCACTACGGTCTCATGGATTTCACCACTGCCTGCCCAGGCAACCTTCGCCCCTTGGCAACATGGCCTTTGAACACGCGAATGGTCGTCCCTACTACTACTAGGTTGAATAGTGCTTGAAGAACAAAAGAGTGACCCACTGCGGCTGATGTTTCTTTTTTATACCAGTCGCGGAGCTTCTCGTTGATATTTCATGTTCTGCACACAACGCCACATTCATAATGCAGTCTTCGGTGCATCGTGCTGCGCGGACCGTGATAAAGTGCGCAGTGAAAGCCACCCTGCGGTTACGACGTCATGCATACGGCTTTCAAAAAAACAGAGACGACTATTCATCATACGCGCGCATGCATAAGTGACATGCTTCGTACGAACTTGCAGTACTCTAGGCACTGAGCCGACACGTTCTCGGGTAGGCTGCTTATTCTTGGTATTTCTGACCAGCAGGGGAGTACAGGGCAGGTACGCAAGGTTGCAGCGCTAAGCGCGCGTGTACTGACGTCTCTGCGTAGCCTCAGTTATGATCAACGACGAGCGAAAAAGTTGCCTTATAACCTGGCAAAACGTAAGGCGCAAGGTTTGCTTATTGTAGCAGTGACTTCCTGTCATTGCAGTTGCCGATTTTCAACAAGATGCCTCAACCATTGCTCGGAGAATGTCTGCTCTCTCCTCTCCGCAAGAATAAGGATTACCGGGGGACTTCTGACAAGCAAGTGATTTTGAAAGCGGTGTTGCAGACCGCAATTCTCTTGAAGACTTGAAGGCTAAGCGAAGTGGATGACCGATTCATCACTACCTTTGCATAGTTCATGAAACTCTTTTTTTTTTCTTTCGTTTGTTCAGAAAAGCGCATTGGTAAACAGCCTAGGCCGATTTTGCTAATGTTTTTAGAAGTATGATACGGGGAAGGCGCATGTGGCTTTCATAAGATTGGTTTTATACCACGTGCTGTTTTTATTTTTCTAACAGCCTGTTTTTTATTGCCATGTTCCACCTTTTCAGGCGTACTTCTGGAAAATCCGGAATTTCCCTGCTTGAAAAATAATAATTTGTGGATAGGTAATAAAAAATAGCTCATTACCTTGTAATTAGTTCACATAGGGCACATGTCGCAACCGCGAAATTGTAGCCGAGGAGCAGTAAAGTCGTGTCTGCTTAGCAGAAATCTTACGAATTCCAACAGTCGCCCAACTTCAGAGTTATTGGTCTTAAAATGTGCTACGAAAGAAATCGGTGTTCCAGTTAACGTTTTCCCACGAGAGTCCTTCTAGCAGCACAGGAGGATCTTAACTAGAAGCGAATGCATTTTTTGCAGATTTTGGGAAAGTATATTTCTTAAGTTCTGGTAGTCTTTGGATTTCTGCTAGAGAGACATGACTTTACTACCGCTCCGCTTGAACTTCGCAATCTCAATATGCACGATAAATCAAATCAATCAAATTAATCAATCAATCACTCAATCAATCAGTAAGTCAGTCAGTCAGTCAGTCAGTCAGTCAGTCAGTCAATTAATCTACTTTTTTTTTGCCAAATGCACTAGCTTATGAAAGTGGGACCCCAGAACATATGGTTGTATAACCGAAAAAAGTTAATTAGGGATTTCTACAACCATAAAAGTGCAGAATTTAAAAGTTCGTTAGTGAAGGTTCTTAATTAGTGGTTAGGACATTACGAGTTGTCGTGCAAGTAATGTCCGCCTGTTGAGGTAATGCACCTGAACAGGCTGAATATGCTTCATGCGATAGTCAGAGTCTGTATAACATTAAAAGGAAAAGAGAGAAGAAACACCCAGGTTGCCAGGTATGTGACTGAACTTACGTTCTTTGAAGACAGTAGTGAAGACGGAATGAGATACATATCCAGAAAATATATTTGAAGAAGTAAAACGTTAAAATGACTCGTCACTCTTCAGATATGCTTTTTTTTTCTTTTTTTGCGTCCGCCAACACTCAGATGGCAGAGCTAGTTCATAAAGGCACACTAGGCATCCGTACGTGCGTAAAACATCATGCATGCCCACTATAGTGGAAAATTTTCAGGTAGTTAAATGGCAAATAAAATCCAGCATGCTTTACTACAGCAGTGACAACAATGTGAGCACATTCATTTTTTGGGCGCTTGTGAACTGGCAGCGCTAAACGTAACAAAGTTTCCGATTTCACGATGCTCCGATGTGATGGTCGAGGAGGGTTGCAGGTAAGTTAACCGGGGTGTCCGCCATGTACGGATTACATAAATTCTGTACATGAGGCCACAATAGTACTACATACAGGGTGTCCCAGCTATCACGCAGCACGATTAAAAAAAAAAAAAAGAGGAACGGCATTACGCGAAGCAAACCTAGTGCGTATTGTTTCCAGTGCAGCGGAGTAGCCGCCAGTAATTTTTTCGTTACTGAGATTTAATTAGCTAATTGTAATTAATTATCTAACTCGAGAAGTACTGTCCTAATTATCAAAGTGTCAATGAGAAAATTGTAGAGCAACATGGAAAACTCCCGATAGAGCTTTCTGTTGCTCAATACGTGCTACATAAAAGTGTTTTTCCGAGTGTGAAAGGAGCCCGCGAATACATGCAGAATTGCCGCGCGACTGGCCGCTCGAGGCACTTTGCGTGTGTTTGCGGGCTTCTTTCACGCTCGGAAAAACACTTTTATGTAGCACGTACTGAGCAACAGAAAGCTGTATCGGGAATTTTTCATGTTGCTCTACAATTTTCTCGTTGACACTTTGATAATTAGGACAGTGCTTCTCGAGTTATATAATTAATTGCAATTAGCTAATTAAATCTCAGTAACGAAAAAAACATTTTCAGAGCTAATTGCGGAGGCCACGCTCCGCTGTGCTGAGTACGGTGAACGCCACCTTGGTAGTGCTTCTTGATGCC